>NC_135872.1:3850327-3917827 GCF_031162955.1 Sander vitreus | reverse complement strand
GCGAGCTGGAAAAACCAAACTCTAGTCCAATCACATCGTGTATAGAGTCGGGGGGCGGGCTTAACATAATGACGACAGAGTTGCGACGGTTCCGCGTGAATTCCCTGTATATATATATCTATGATTCCCTGCTACTAGAAAACAAAAAAGATGGCTGCTGCTGCTGGCGAACAGCGGTCTTTGGAATCGTCTTTGGCCGCGACTCTGGAAGACTTGGAGTTCAGCTTTTCTTTGAGAAAAGAACAAAGAACGGCACTGAAGTCGTTCTTAAAAAAGGAAGATGTGTTCGGAGTTTTGCCGACCGGATACGGCAAAAGTTTAATCTATCAACTAGCGTTGCTCTGGTTGGTTGTAGCGTTATCCTATTGCGTGCAGAGGGAATTTGAAAGACAACCGTTTATCCCCCCCTCGGATTGAGCCCTGCCAATGCTGAGTTCCCAGACCAACATCTGGATGTGGGTCTGGCTTGTCAGGCTAAGCGAAGACCATTGGGTGCAGTTGGAATCTCTGTAAAAAGAGAGAGAACGTGACGTCACGCTCTGCAAATGGGGTTGGGATTTTGTGCTCAGTGTTTCTAATGTTCATCAAATCGCTCTGAAAGTGATCCCACGATATCGTTGGCCACTGTCGTCGTAGTCGTGGTGTGGACTCCGCCCTCTTGACTTAGAAAGCTTTTTCTAAACGATATATTTATAGTTATTGTTCTTGGTGTGGACATCTTTATTTGATTTTCTTTAGGCAAAAGCAGACCGCAGGAGCAAAGAACACATCATACTGAGACCAGACTGATAGAAAATATAACAAGTACACTACCACTACGTACATATACTAACAAAAGAAAGTGAATGGAATGGTTTTAAGGTACTTCTTCACTTTATTTCTGTTTCTGTCATTTTCCTCTCATTCCTTCTCGAACATCTATCTGTCTGTCTGTCCTATATTTGTGCTTCTTCAGTGTGTGTGTGTGTGTGTGTGTGTGTGTCTGTCTATGTGTGTGTGTGTGTGTGTGTGTGTTTAGTAACTCAACAACAAAACTCATGTTACCAAACACAATTCAGCTTCCGCTTAGTATCCTTAACACAAACACACACACACACACACACACACATACACACACACACACACACACACACACACACACACGCTCAAGCAGGACAGGTGGCTGTATCACCTTGTCGTCCAGTTTCAAGACACACTCCACATTCATCTCTCTCTCTCTCTCTCTCTCTCTCTCTCTCTCTCTCTCTCTCTCTCTCTCTCTGCAGGTATAAGCCCCTTATACCTTCTGTGCTGCAAACGCTGCCAGGACCACACACACACACACACACACACACACACGCACGCACACACACACACACACACACACACACACACACACACACACACACACACACACAGCAGGTAGTGGCAGCATATCATAGCCTCTGGTCGCCTGGCAAACAGAGCTTCATGATAGAGGGATGATAGGAGAGAGAGGGATGGACAGATGGAGCCAGACAGGGAAAAAATGCTAGAGGATAGAAGTGAGGAGGGATACAGATGGATGCAGGAATGGAGGGATGTTGAGGGAATGATGGAGAAAAGGATGGACTTTTGACTTTTGATGCTATTTTTTGAAACATCTCACTTATAAAAACACCATGCCAGCAAAATTAGAACCGACGTATACAATTAAAATCAACCCAGCTTATTGGAGGGGTGAGCGGAACAGAGAGCTTGATCGAGGAAGAGATAAGGGATGTTGAAGGACAGATGGAGGGAGGGATAGAAGAGGAGATGTAGACGGCACTGTATGATGGAGTGGGGGAGTGATGGGGGGAGAGAAGAGGTGACAGGAGGAGTTACAGAGGCATGGAGGGATGTTGAGGAGTGAAAGAGAGAAGGAGTGATAAAGCAGAAAAGGGGTGAAGGGAGTGATACAGGTTGAAATACAGGGAATGAAGTGAAGTGATGAAGTGATGGGGGAGGAGCAACGGAGAAACAGGGATGATAAGACAATGCAGGAGTGAGGGGGAAAAGATGGAAGGATGAAGGATAGAAAAAAGGGTTAGAAGGAGAAACAGTGATGCGTGATGGAGAGAGAAATGAGGAAGAGTGGTGTAAAGGAATTGTTGCTCATTGCAGTAACATATTTTCTGTTGCCCCCTTTTTCTTTCCCCTCTCCTCTCCTCTTCCTTCTGATGCTTTCTACATCCTCCTCCCTTTTTCCTGTCGTCTTTCTCTCGCAGTCATCCCTCTTGCATATCACCCTTGTCCTCACCTCAGTGTCAAACGACGGGAAAGAGAGAGAGGTATCATTTCTGTCCTCTCCTCTCCAATAATCTCTTTTCTCCTCTTCCCATTATCATTCTGCGTCCTCATTTCACCATCATCTGAATTCAACTCTAGCTATGTCACACATTGCAGCTACATGTTGAAAAAAACTTGCACTCCTGACTTCTCAGTGAAGGCCGAGCAGAACTGCCACCCCGTCAACACGAAAGAAAAAGAATAAAGACATGGAAACTCAGAAGACTTAACTGTTTTCTCTCTGCCCAACTTTTCTCTCTTTCTCTCTCTCCATCGTTCCCAGAGGTGTACAAGTTAGTGTGTGTGTGTGTGTGTGTGTGTGTGTGTGTGTGTGTGTGTGTGTGTGTGTGTGTGTGTGTGGGGTTGGAATGTGGAGGCTCGTAAGTCACCTCTGATTTTCCACTCCCGCTGGGACACATCCCATTATCAGTTTTATATGAAAGTAGGAAATTCCTCTGCGGTCTGAGTGTGTGTGTGTGTGTGTGTGTGTGTGTGTGTGTGTGTGTGTGTGTGTGTGTGTGTGTGTGTGTGTGTGTGTGTGTGTGTGTGTGTGTGTTTTTGGGACGGGGGGTGTCTGGCTCCATAATGAGCAGCTTAACAGTGGAATAAAAACTAGGCATTTTCCTTCCCCTTTCCTTCTCTCTACATGCAGTACTTCAGTCAGTCCTAACCAGCACATATATTACTGCAATATGCCAATATTCAAGTTCAAAGTCGCTAGCCAATTTTAATCATCCCGAATTTGTGGATGTTTTAGATACCTGATTGATATGTTGATTGAGACGAAGATCAATGAATGGTTTCATGTTCAAAATGTAGGCCTAATAGTAATAGTAAGTTAGGTCTCTACGCTGATAGGAGTTTAGATACAGCACTGTTGGTTGACTGATTGGCTTTCTCAATTGTAAAATCTTAAGAAAGTACTGGGAAGTTTGGTTGAACTGGTTCGATGTTTATGAAGTCTTTTTGATTGGTTATTCAGGTAGGTTAGTTTTGATGGATGGCTGATTGGTATGTTTTCATGATTTGCTGGTAATTTGGTTCTCCACAGTATGGCTGCTTGTTGAGTTGAATGGTTGAATAGTTACATGCTTGCATGGGGGTTGGGTGGGTTGGATGGCTGAACGATTGATGATTGGTTGATGTTTGGGTGGATTGGTTAGTTAGTTTGCTGTTTGGTTACATATTCGAAGAGCAAAAGATCATACAAAACTAAACTGTTATTGTTGGATAGTAATTGAATATGTTTATTGGCATGATTTGGAGGTCTTGTAAAGTTTAGTTATATGCATTTCTTGGTGGGTGGATGCCTGTTTGTTTGTTGGCTCAACCTTTTCATGCTCTGAATCTATTGGGAACTTACATTTCCTAGTTGGGATGTCTTGGATAATATCTGCTTTACTGAACAGATGTTTGCAATTGTGGCATATTTTGGAGTTGATTGAATGTATTGGCAAGGTGCTTGATGGGTTGGTAGGTTGAAAGAATGACGGGTTTGTGCAATGAGTGATTTGAATGGTAAACGGTTAGGATACTCTAAATGTTGGTTCTTTGGTTTTTAAGTATGAATTGAGTGATTGATTGGACATATACCAAAGTTCCCAGCCAATTTCAAAGTGAGGTTGTCTGTAAACGTTGTGTTTCAGACCCCCTGCTCATCATTTGAATGGTTAAACTGAGGAATAATTCTGTCAGTGGACGATCACAGCTTCTAAAAACCCTGTAACATTTGCACGATACATGCACGAGTTGTTTAGCTAGTTTATAGGGCGGTTGTTTTGAAAGTGTGGAAAAGTTATTAGATTTATAAGGTGATCAGACGCTGCTGCTTTGAATTGCTTGTTATAGGGTAGATAGTTGATTGGTTGTTTGCACGGTTGCCTGGTTGGTTGATTGTTTTAAAATTCTAAAAACTGAAACACAGCTGGAAAGAATAGGGTGATGAGAAGCATGACTGGGACACAAACAGAAATACAAGTAGTCCATGGCTGTAGGAGACAGGTTCACTGAAGGATAGAGGAGGGAAAAAGAGAATAGGGAAGAGATGAGAATAGAAACTAACCTAACCCAGAGGCCATTTTACTTCCCAGTCTGCACTGAATGGAAAATCAACAGAGGAATATTCCACACCTCTTTGTTTCTCCTTTGCCCTCTTTTGTCTCGTCTCTGCCTTGATCTTTCCATCTTCCAGTTTGGAGAGAAGGTAGGAAAAGAAGTTAAAGGGGAAGGATGCGCGATTAGCGCGATTTCATCCTTTCAGTAAGTCACACATATCTTTACAGGTTGTTTTTTTTGACATTCTTTCATTGGCGAGCACAGTGTGCAGACTATCAGGAAAGATACAGTGGTTAACAGATTCCAAAAATTCACTTGCTTCCTTCTTATTTTGGCATCCGAATATGCTACTTAGAACAGAATCAAACTCCAAATGATGGTTGGTTACCTGCCAAAACTGGGTCCAGCAGACAGGCCTACCAGTCACAGCCACAAGTTGCCAGAGTCTGGCCGGTGGCTGGTGGTAATTTCCCACCCTGCAGCCATGTATTCCAGATGTTGTGGATTTGAATCCAACTTGTGACCTTGTTCTATGTCATCCCCTCTCTCTTTGCTGAATATTTCCTTTCATCGGTTTATCCTCATTCTTTCCACACTCTCTCAACAAACACAAGTACTGCATTTAAAAACTATTTGTCATTGTGATTAATTCATTCACTTCTGCATGTTTTTGGACGTTGAATTGGAATAATGTCCAAAGTATAGACATTGTGGACAAACTGGATGTTTGTTGGTTCAAATGCCCCCAATGAGAAATGCTTTTGAAGGCCACTGCTTTTGAGATGCCATTGAGCAAGGTCTTAAAACAGCCTTGAAGCGACAGTTTAGTGGCCAACAGCACTTTGGTTCCAACCACTGTGTCTCTGTTGCTCTGTGTGAGATGTTGTCCATTTATCAGAAGCTTTAAGTAGTTTTACGTATCGCAAGCAATATGTTTCCTGTTGTGGGACAAAGATTCTTGCTGATTTGGGGTTTTCTTGGTGTCCCCTCATTACCATGAACACACACACACACACACACACACACACACACACACATTGTAGCTTCATTGTGTCTCTTAATTTCTTAAAATGCTTAAATTAGATTTTTCTCGCTGACTCTAACTAATGTCTTCAGATTGCTTTAGTGCATAAAAGTTGCTGCAACAGTTGAAAATCTTTCCTCCACTTGGTGATCATCCGAAGAAAAATGCACACAATTGCATACAAAATGTAAGCAGTTTGTAGAAAAGCAATAATTAATGGGCTTTCCCTTTAAAGCCTGTGGTGTCACGTAACTTACATCAGCTTCATTAGACTTCCTGAAGTGTGTTTACCTTCACACTAATGATCTTAACCTGATTAAGGCTACTGTAAAGTGCTGACTACTAAAATTAAACCACGCTTTCTTCTTCTGCCTTCATCCAATTATCGTCTTTGTCCTTATGTGATAAGGATTATGTGTGTTTTAAGTTTTTGTGTTTGACGTACAGTATTTTGTGTGTCAAAGATCGAGTGGGGGTGCTAGATACTCATTTGTGTCAGTCTGGAAAAGGAATTACTGAATGACCCACTGTAGCAGTAGCTGTGGTATTATAATCAATAACCAGACCTGATCAATTTCGCGTCAGTTCCTTTGAGTCATGGAATCAGCATAACGGGATTATGGGTAAAACATGCTGAGGAGCTGCTCTGTACATTAAATGTGATCATGTTGTTAGACAATTAAAAAAAAAGACTCACAACACAGGTGGATGGCTTCATTTCCCTCTTTGGAAAAGCTAGACGGATGGAAACATATAACTCGACCTCGCCGGTGTGTTTGTGTGTGTGCAGCGTCTGTCTGCGGTGTGTGTGTGCGGTGTGTGTGTGTGGTGTATGTGTGTTTTGACAGACATGACAAAGAAAAACAGTGTCATAGTTTTTCAATGCCTTCGTCCGACAGACCGGAGCAAGAGGACGACTTGGAAAAATCTGACATCAAAACAGCTTTCCCACTGTGTGTGTGTGTGTGTGTGTGTGTGTGTGTGCGTGCCTGCATGCATGTTTGTATCCTGTTTCCGCCACATTTGAGATTTCTCTCTTTCTTTTATCTCACCCCTCTTCGCCCTCTCTCTTTCTCTCTTTTTCTCCCCCTTCTGCCCCCCTCCTGTTTCTCTTGCTCTATTGCATTTACAACGTTCTAGTCTTTCTCCCCCCCTGTCTTTTCTTTCCTTCCTAGCTTAGCTTCTCTCTCTTGCTCTCCCCATCTCTCTCTTTCTCCCCCTTCTGCTTCCTCTCTCTTTCCTGTCCATCATTGGTCTCGCTCTCCTTCTCTTTCTGTCTCTCTTTCCTACCCAGCCTCACATTTCTTTTCTTCCCCCTTTTCTATTCATTTCCTCTTTCCCGTCGTCTGTCTGTTTCTGTTTCTCCCTCTCTGTGTCCTCTCTTTCTTCTCCCCCCCTTTCTCCCCCATTTGTCTTGCTCTCCCTTCCTCTCTCTCTGCCTCTTTCGTTTGCCCTCTCTTTTATCTCCCCTTTTCTCTCTCTCTCATTATTTCTTTCCTCCTCTCTTTTCCTCCCCCCTCTTTTTCTCTAATTTATTCCTGCTAAAGAAATTATGTTGTGTGTGTGTGTGTGTGTGTGTGTGTGTGTGTGTGTGTGTGTGTGTGTGTGTGTGTTTGTGATAGTAAAAAGGGAGGGTGGAGTTTCAACTTCACAGCTCCGGTGAACACTTCCTTCGCCACATCCTGTTTATTTCCTGTTGCGATAGTGACCGGACTCCCTCAGAAATGCACACACACACACACACACGCACACACACACACACACACACACACACACACACACACACACACACACACACACACACACACACAGAGAAACCCCTCGGATTAAATACACAAACATGCATACACACCATGAAACCACTTGCATATACACAGATATATCTGCACTGAAACACATATTTAACTTTGTAACATATTCATTCCTCCCACAGTTTTAAGATTGTATACAAATAATATGTTATTGCTTGTCATTAAAGCTAGTAAAATATTCAAACGTCATACATGTTTTTTATGGCTGCACTCAGTTCCCCATGTCCTTTTGCATCATTTTATACACATTTCCTCCAAATTCAGTCCGACATATCTGTTATTTTTTGAACTGCGCGATATCCTTGACACTGAAGATGTGAATGAAAGTAGGCCACGCAGCATGGGTTTGTAGAGGCCGGCGGGTAAATGGGGTTTGAGAGGTTAAAGTCATGAACTCCCACTCATGATCATTCTCTTGTGTGTTTTCCTACAGGATGGCCACGCGAGGAAACTTTCTGAAACCGAACTGAGCACATACAGACAAACAGGTACGCACGCTGTCACTATAACACTTAACCATGTTCAACATCCTTTTCCTCAGTGATGTCACTCCTCAGAGGTTGTTACAGGACAGTGGACAGCACAGCATGAGTTGTGTAACACAGGTTTTGTGGGTGTGATGAAGTGTGTGAGGTTCCTAAAACCCCGGAGTGAAACAGAGGGCCAAGAATGTTCTGAAAAAGCTCATTTTCCATCCACATATCAGAGTCGTTGTACACGTAACCTAAACGTTGACATGTGAAGGGTGAGTCAGGGTTGTATCCTTAACCGTTGGATGCTCTCCATACAGCTTGGAGTATTTTCCACTCGGTGCAGTTCAACTTTGTTTCAAAGCAACATAAATCCACTTTAAAAAAAGGCTCCCCGATAAGAAACATTAAACAGAGGTTCATGACTTATTCTACGAATGTAAACATCTGTATACAGTGAGATCAGAGGTGCAGCGCAAGTTTTTTGGGGTTGTTTTTGTTTTGCCAACCTTCATCCTAAAGTTCTGATTTCCAGCTTTAATTTAAGAGTGTTTACATCAGAAACTATTATCCTTTTTACACAGATTCTTCAAGTATCAAGGGACAGGACGTAAGTGGAGACGAGTTAGGACAAACTTGAAGTGAAGTCGTTATTTCAGGGTGAAAGTTTAACAAGAAAATTGACAAAGGTCTTTTCCTTTATTATGGAGCATCGCCAGCTGGTTTCTGTGCTGAGGCATTCCAACAAAAAAGAAAAAAAGAAAAAAAGAATTCCTTCAATCTAAATAGTTACAACAGCAGGAGAAGACAGAATTTCAATGTGACCACAACCAGAAATGGAACAAGAAGTCAACTGTAAAACACACACACACACACACACACACACACACACACACACACACACACACACACACACACACACACATTCCAGCGAGCTAAATTACCATTAGTCGGAGTTGCTGGGATGATTTTGGTTTGACACAGACACTGTGGTTGGCAGACCAAAAAAAGCATCTGAGAAAGCCATAAATGAATATGTTACCTGCCCTAACACGCTTACACACACACACACACACACACACACACACACACACACACACACACACACACACACACACACACACACACACACACACACACACTATAATACAAGCATCACTCAGGGATTACAAAGGCTGTATGAGTGTGCACGATCCAAAATACAAAAAAGATATTGTGAAAGAACTCAAATCAGTACATCATAAAATGTTGCAATGAGGAGATGTTTTTCGAGCTCTCCGGGGAAGTCAGAGTGAGGCTATGATGATGGCTTAGTGCTTTGTGATCACACACACACGCACACACACACACACACACAAACACTGACACACTCGCAGGACTTGCTGACTTTCCGCAGCCTGCTGTGTGCCAAGGTTATGAAATAATTTGGTGTGCGCCTATCAACACAATTCTTATTTGCTTCTTTGCCTCCATTCAAGCCGAGACACGACTTGAGGAATGATAAAAATAGAACCTTGCTGACCTTTCTCTCCATGGCCATCTCTATTCTCTCACCCCCCCTTCTCTCTCTCTCTCTCTCTTTCTCTGTCTCCAATCTGATATTGATGCAGCTGTCTTGCTCCAGTTGGGTAACGCTCGTGCTCTAACACAGGCAAAGGGGTGTTCGGGGTCGAGGACTTTTTTTACTCTCCCCTGTGGGAAATGTGGCTTTCATCAACACAATACACTCTCCCAAAAAAAAACTAAACATAGAGAAACAATAGGCCGAGTAGTTTCAATGAGTTTTGTTTGGTGCCGTTTTGTTGCAAATATGTGGTGCCGAGTGCAGAATAAACTCCAACATTTCAAACTTTTTGAACTGGCTCAAATTACGGGTCGCCACAGTATTTGGATGAAGCCAAACAGAAAAATAATTCAGGGGTAAATGCACCCACGCTCCGGTTCATTGACAGCGAGGGAGGATCCAGATGCCCCTGACAACCTCCAGCAGCGGTAAGAGAGGCATTTTTGGTTGCCCTGATATCATCACAGGCATAAATCCAGTTTGTTTTTGCAGCCCCATGCACGGCAACGGCGTAAATGGAAATACATGTTCGCATGCAGACATAACGGGGAAAAGCACGCGAAGCGAACAGGTGGTAAACAGCTGCGATGGTAACTTTAAACTCGCTGCGAGTATTGAAAATATCATCTTGTAAAAAAAAAAAGAGAGCGTATTGTTGTGGATGGAGAACAAGCGAGCGTCTGCTGTCAATTAAGGTCTGAGCAAACTTGACAGCAATGACAAGAACTGTAAAAAACTACTCACCTCTCAGCTGTCTAATGCCTGGCCCACGATGAAAGATTTTTCAAATCCTAACAGACGATGGAAATGGGAGAGACCCCACACATAACGACAGGTAATAATAGATTTATTAGTTTTGTTCAGAGACAGAGAGAGAGAGAAAGAGGGAGAGAGAGAGAGAGGGAGAGAGAGAGAGAACGATTTGGCCAAAAGAGCACACCAGACACTGATACAACAGATTCTAATAAAGGCCCTGGACACCCACCCAGGTGTTTTCAGTTATTCTAGCTGCCCTGCCTCTGCCCAGGTTAAAGGTGGGCCGGAGTTTATGCTGCGTTCCAGGCAACCCGTAACGCGTGTTTTCACAACCTTCTACCGGTGAAAGTACCCTGGAACGGCAGTCAAACCAGTAACATACTACCCGTGAACTCGTACCAGGTGGTTGTACTCCCAGTTCCAGTTTTGGACGTCACACACATTAACAACAATGGCGACCCCCTGTTGATGCTGTACAGACGCCGGTGATTAACGGTGAGAAATAGAAATAAATAGACATAAATAGGCAACGTAAAGTAATTCCAAACACTGTAATCAAAACGATACACATACGATCGTGTACTACTACAGGTTATGTTTATTAAATGATAGGGCTGGGCAATATATCGATATTATATCGATATCGTGATATGAGACTAGATATCGTCTTAGATTTTGGATATCATAATATCGTGATATGACATAAGTGTCTTTTCCTGGTTTTAAAGGCTGCATTACAGTGAAGTACTTTTGTACTTTTCTGAACTTACCAGACTGTTTTAGCTGTTCTATTATTTGTGTTTTCCCCACTTAGTCATTATGGCCACATTACTGATGATTAGTTATGTAAAATCTAAGTGTGAAGATATTTTGTTAAAGCACTAATTGTCAACCCTAGAATATCGCCGCAATATCGATATTGAGGTATTTGGTCAAGAATATCGTGATATCTGATTTTCTCCCTATCGCCCAGCCCTACTAAATGAAGCCCAAAATATGTAGCAGACTAGAAATCGCTAGTATCAGCTAGCGCTAGCTAACGCTAGCTAGAAGGGTTTGTGGTGACTTTGCCTGGAACGCTACCAAGTCGTGAGTCGTGATTTGAAGTCGTAACTTACGGCCTAAAAATTGTGTCTGGAACGCAGCAATAGATGGGAATTTATTACGTCACAAATTTCATCTACCAATAAGAATGATAAAGATGTCATGTGTCCTGCCCTGACAGGTGCAACAGAGCTAACTGGAGGCTCAGGAAGATGTCAGTCAATCAGTTTATACACACCAACAGAGTCCTGGGCAGAGATCTAATCAGCCACAATGGTGAAAAGCTCTGTCACCCCAGGTACGGGGCTTGGTCCTGAGTGGTGGGGAGAGGAGGTTAGCGTCAGAGGAGCGGAGGTTTCGGGGGGGGGATTGTGGCGGTGGAGCAGGTCTGTGAGGTAGGAAGGAGTCTGGTTATGGAGATCTTTGTGGGTGAGGAGGAGGACTTCGAACTGGATGCGTTGGGAAACAGGGAGCCAGTGGAGGTTCTGAAGCGCTGTTAGCGCTCCGCGTCTCCCCCAAGCGTTCCCTCCCTTGGTGATCCGCTGATCAGCGCTATAAGCTCTGTATACATGAGCGCTGCTCTCCCACAGAAGCCCGACCGGGGTACAGCAAGACTAGACTGCGTCCTCGGTGTAATCCACTCACACTCGTAAATATTGAACATGTTTAATAGTCACGATTTTAAATTGGTGCGGACAGGATGGACTTCCGAGCAGCAAAAAAACCTCCATTGTTGGGAGGGTGGAATCGGGCCCAAAGATTATTATGGTGTGTACCCTGCATCAGATGACTTTTCGGAGAGAAATAAACTCATCCCATGTACCCTGCTTCCTTAAAGTCTTTTTAAAGGATGGAAATATGAGAAGGCCAAGTGCCAGTTTGAAAGACATCATAATGTCAACATTAAACACACACCTCCTGTGTGCCAATGCCGTAAAAACTAGATCAGGTTCATTGTGACGTAGACGTGCATGTTGCTGAACTGGTCGGACTAGTTTCTTACATGTGGGCTACAGAGAAGTGTGGGGTGCCTTAATTAGACTTTTTCTCACTCGTTGAATCAGCTGCAACCTCTTGACGTTTCGCTGAGTGTGCAGAAGCAAAGAATGAGCGATGTACATTGGTCAGCATGGCTGACACTGTTGTACTCGATTAACCTCTTTCAGAGATATAGAACACACTAGAAGTATGTGAAGGGAAATTGTGTATGCGATGATTAATCTGATTTACAGCAAAGCCGACGTTATCGTAACCCAATGGTTGGCCAGTCAGACATGATGTAATTGAGCAACTTCCCTATTCTGTGGTAGGGATGAGTATTCCTCATCCCTACCACAGATACAGAAATAGTTTGTTTGTGTTCAGATTCAAGCGTCGGTGCTTTGGATGTTGGTGTTCTTTCGGAGTTCTTCAGGAGGAGCCGGCAAACATTTCAGGTCAGGACTTTCTGGAAACGTAAGAGGATTAACTTTGACCCTGGATATTAACCCAAACGTTCCGCTTTCAAGCCATTTTACTGAATCATTACTTAAGAGGATCGTCCATTATTTCACAATACAAAATGCTCTTATAATCAGTAATACGACTTTCAGCTGTGGATCGTCTTGTGATCATCAAGTGACCCGCTATTATTGTTCAAAGAGAAAATGAACGTGCAGCTGACCCAGAGTCATGATACAGGGTCGGGGTCTACCCATAATGAGAGCCTGAACTCTGGAGCTCTGCATGGTTTCTGCATCAACATGTAATAATAGTAGTTTCATACCACTAATATCACTTTAGCTTGGGGTTTTGCACAACAGCAGAAAATTAGGTTTTTGAACATGCGTTTCACTTTTTCCATTAGGTAATGGACAAATCTGCGAATGCAGATGCTTTTTATTCTCGCACAGCGTGCACAAACATGAGAGTATTTCAGTCTGTGAGTGATTTTCTGGTCCTCACCTCTTTAAAGCACTGTTTGAAGTCTTAGGGATATGGTTTGAACTAGGTTTGGGGTTAAGGTTAGGGTAAAGGTTGAGGTCATGGATGTAATTGTGATGGTGAAGGTTAGGCTTGTCAATGAGGGTCCTCACAAGTACAGAAGTGCACAGTGTTCATGTGAGACAAGACTATACAGCTGTGAAAGACCGCGTGTCTTTGTTTTTATCGTATTTTGCCTATTTTGTGTGGTTTTATTTGGAAATTCTTTAAAAGTAGATGAAAAATGTAAGTACCTCTTAGGTTTTATTTTGAAATTCTTTAACAGTAGATGAAAATTTGAAGTACTTTTCAAAGTATAGATGAAAAAATGTAAAGTACCTTTAGTTGTTTGTCTCTCGTTTTTCTCTCTATCCAGTTAAATTCAAACATCCATCATTGGCACGACTGTCACTGTTGTGTTGCCAAAGCAATAAAATGCATGCACAACCTGGAACGCGTGTGTGTGTGTGTGTGTGTGTGTGTGTGTGTGTGTGTGTGTGTGTGTGTTGATGTATTTCCCATCAGCCCTAGTCATTTTCACCCAACCCTTTCCCAGAATCCACCACTGACTCACTTGAAATAAATTACGAGTCAGCTGTTTGACTTAAAAACTTACGAAGACAAAAGAAAAGTTGTTATTGTTTTAAAATGAACATACTGTCCTGTACTGTACTGTATTGTACTGTACGGCCTCACCTGTTAAGGTATTCGCAACCTGCAGAACTGGGAAGAACTGTGCGTACATTGGCTTAGATTCAAAAAGGCGTTAGAGAAGCAACTTAACACTCCTGTTGTCCTCGGGTCAAATTTGACCCATTTTCAAAAAGTTTCTATATCAGAAATGTGGGGTTTCGGGAGCCCGGATAGCTCAATTGGTAGAGCGGGCGCCCGTAGATAGAGGTTTACTCCTTGACGCAGCGGGCCTGGGGTCGACTCCTACCAGTGGCCCTTTGCTACATGTCATTCCCCCTCTCTCTACTTTCATGTCTTCAGCTGTCCTGTCAATAAAGGCCTAAAAATGCCCAAAAAAGAATCTTAAAAAGAAAAAAAAGGGGTTTCTTTCAACCAAATAAAAAACAAAGTAACGTGGATGGTTCGCTACAATGCTCTTCACAAGTTATTAGCCTGACAAGCCAGACCCACATCCAGATGTTGGGTCTGGGAACTCCCCATTGGCAGGGCTCAATCCGAGGGGTGGGATAAACTGTTGTCTTTCAAATTCCCTCTGCACGCAATAAGATAGTTCTACAACCAACCAGAGCAACGCTAGTTGATAGATTAAACTTTTGCCGTATCCGGTCGGCAAAACTCCGAACACATCTTCCTTTTTTAAGAACGACTTCAGTGCCGTTCTTTGTCCTTTTCTCAAAGAAAAGCTGAACTCCAAGTCTTCCAGAAGACAGCTGCTTCCAGCAGCAGCCATAAGCCCGCCTACCAACTCTATACACGATGTGATTGGCCCGACCAGAGTTTGGTTTTTCCAGCTCGCAAGCCAACAGAGAATGCCTAGACCCCCCTGGCTGCAAATTACATTTGCTGCCGCTAGGGTGCGTCTAGATTTCTAGGCTACATTTTTATAGCATGTAAAGAAAAATTGGTAATAGAACGTTGAAAAACGTAGGAAAGAAATGTCAAAAAAGCACAGAAAAAAAGTGACAAAAACATCGGAAAAAGTGACAAAAATGTCGGGAAAATCTTCAAAAACGCCAGGAAAAGTGGCAACAAATTTGAAAAAAAAGTGACAAAAACATTGGTAAAAGGGACCAAAACCTCAGAATAATCTTCAAAAACGTCAGGAAAAGTGACAAAAACATGGGAAAAGCAACAAAAAAAAAAAACGTCAAGAAAGCGCGGAAAAATATTGACAAAAGTGTCGAAACATTTACATTTTGACCCAGAAAAACTAAAAGTTGCATGGTCGACGGGGAAGACAACCAAGGGTTAAGGGTTCCTCGGTGGAAAACAACATACCCTTAACGGTTTGGTGAAGCTGCTGCCACATGTAAAGAGGTTTGCGGAAGGTTACAAACGAGGCTCCTCGGGGTTAAAGTTATAGGGGAAAACTAAATAGATGTGATGACGTCCAAACAGGCGTGATGGCACCTGTCACAGGAAGCAGCTGGCAGTATCCCCCGACCAGCAGGATTAGTGGTCGCCGGGCGGTTCTCTTTAATATGTTTACAGAGGAACCACATCACTCGCACGTGTGGGAAAATCCCAAATGTTTCCCATGCAGTCAGCACGTGGACCGCTCCGCATGGCATGGTACGGTCCATCGCTTGGCTTTGATACATTTTCAGGAAATGATGACGACTTATTTTGTGATGCCGCGGTGAGAAGTGGTTTAACTTGTCCAGTGAAATGTATAAATATTTTGGTATTTAGATAAGTTTGGTTGTATTTTTCGGGAATATGTATTATCCAAAGCTGTTTTCTGACATGATTTTCCATAGTACCGGTATTTATAATGTAGGCCTACAGCTGAGCTTGGAAGCATTTATAATCTTAAAGAGAGGTTGGCTGTATCTTCTGTTAAAATGTCTGGCAGTGTTTTAGCATTTACGGTCGGAACCTCCGGTGTTTTCATGCAGGTCGCTGCTATTTAACTCCTCTCCCACGGCACTTAAACGCAGCCTCGCTGTGGAGCTACAGTACACTCTTCTCCTGGTTGTAGCAGTGTTGCCTACAAACTCTTTGGGGACTCAAATACCCAGGATTCCATGGAGGTGACAGCGAGGTGCATTAGCTGAGCGATTACATCAGATGCATGAGGTTTTTAGGCGTGAATGAGAAGGAACGAGGGAGGAGAGAAGTGTCTTCCCTTCATCTGGTGTCAGGAGGTCGCCATCAGACTCCACCCCCGCTCGTGTGTGTGAGTGTGTGTGTGTGTGTGTGTGTGTGTGTGTGTGTTTTTCACGGCATGTGTTTCCCATCTGGTTCCACCCAGTCCCTCAACAGTGAGTTCATGCTGACCTATTTCCCTCATCTTCTTTCTTTCTTTCTTTCCCGCAGCCTAAACGCATCACTCTCTCTCTATCTATCTCCCACTTATTCCCGGCGTCTCTCACTCGTCATCTCTCTCTTTTTCCCCACCGCTCCCATTTCCTCCATCCATCCTTCCATCCATCCTTTACTTTCATCGGGGGCAACACAACACCCTGACCTCATCCTCGTGACAACCGTGATGTCAACACTAAAACCTTCCTGAGGAAGATACCGCGCGCGTGTCGTCATGTGTTTCCTGTCACTCTGCATCCGGCATCGCTAAAGATAACCATCGACATGTAATTGAATTACAAGTCTTAAAATCCCATTTGTCCTCTGCTTAAGGGTAAATCTATGAATGGGCGTGAGATCATTTCATTTGTTTCCGTGAGATTCTTTGAATCACGAGCCAATTTACACGCCCTGTTACATTTTCTTCATATTCACATGGAGCAACCTGCCTGTATCTTCCCTTTTTTTTTTTTTTTTAAGATCCTCACAGTCGTTGCCAGAGAATTCCTGAAACAAGTGAGCAGAATTGGAAACAAGTGGAATTACCTCACTCTGTTGGCAGAAGGTTTGAGCAACGGTTCAAGGCTGATCTGAACTAAATTGCTGCAGCAAATGATTGCGTTTGGTGTTTTGTAAACTTCCCAACTTCCCGATGAAGACATAAATCGTCCAGAGGTTGGCAGCAGATTGTGATACTTGAGCATGCACCGTGTTGAGTGATACATAACACTTTAGCATATGCTGCATGAGTGACATTAAGTGTCCAGTATTATGTCTTTAGTGGGAATGTGAGAAGTTTCTTGCAGCCCCAGCTCTAAATGTCTGCATGACATTTCACAAGGTCTTAGCTACATGGTTTGGGCTGTTATGAATGACATATTGTTAGGATTTCACTCCCTGAAATCTGCAGGCACTATCCCCGAGGGGATAACGATAACGAGCCAATCTTCTTCTTTGGAAGTCAAAGACAGAACATCATTTGCCAAACTGTCCCTTGTGATCCAGGACACTTACAGTGTATGTGTGTGTGACCACACTGATTTATAAGCAGTACGTGATTATATTGGACATTGTGGATGCTCTCACTTGGCTTTATTCCCAGGCTCAATTAAATAAGCTCAGGGTTTGTTCACATCCTGTGTTATCACCTGATCGCTCGTGTTGCTTACCCTACTGGACTCTGCCCTATCCGTGTCACTCAGCAGAGCTGTTTTAAAGTGTTTGGGGCAAGTCCAAGTCTGAAGTCACTTGAGAGAAGGCCAAGTCAAGTTACAAGTCTACATACAAAGGGTTCATTTGCAAAATCAGATATCTGTTTATATTTATTTTAATACATCGTGTTTTTATGGGTCCAGTCCAGGGTTGGGTTGTTTTGATTGATTTTTTATAGTGCATTCAAATGACTGTCAATCGGTGTTGGTTTACTCATTTTTAGAATGGCTTTTATCTGTTTTTACAAATGTACTCAAACCGCAAATAGTTTTTAAGGTCAACATAGCATCGTAATAGTGTTCTTTATGCAGAGCTGAATCAGAACAAGTCAAGTCTCACAGTCGTCAGGTTTCTAGCCCTTAGTCCCAGTCTCAAATCTACAGCTCTCAATCTAAGCAGTTCATTATTGAGTTCTCATTACAAATAATGGACGGAGCTACAAAACAAGACCTAAGAAAAAAAACTTTATTTGAACACAAGCGTATCCTGCACGTCTTGCTCGGACAAATTAACAAACTGTAGCCCACCTTCCAGTCGATACAACATTAACAATGGCAGATACAACCCAACACCACATGTAGGTGACATCTAACATATGCTCCAAAACTTACAAACTTACATTTCTTTTACAACATTGGGTTTTTGGGCTGAAATAGATGTAATCGTCTCACATTGCCAGCTCTCTCCACAGCTCCACAGAGCTGTGGAGGAATGTCCGGCTACACCACACATGCATTCTGGGATAGGAGAAAAAAAAACTCTGGGTTGTTTGCATTTCTTTAAACCAATCACAACGGTCTTGGGCGGCGCTAAGCTCCGGAGGCAGCGACAGTGGCTCCGCTAAATAGTCTCCGGAAGGAACTTGTTTTGGTGGAAACAAGCTATTCAAATGGGCTGGATACACAGTTAAACGTTATTAGCTCTTACCAGTGTATATCCGTGTGTACTTTGTCCACAGGAATCCCACCAATGGGTCCCAAAACATCCCAGATAGAGAGGAAATGCTGTAAACATATTCTTTGTAAATCTTTACAATCATTCAAAGAACCAAGCAGGCCTGTCTTGTTGCACGGTCCAATTTTCAGCGTGTTGCTCGCTAGCTCGAAGTGGAAAATGGCAACACGCAGAGGGCCCTATTTTAACGATCTAAGCACACTGCGTGAAGCGCCTGGTGTAGGTGCGTTTAGGGCGTGTCCAAATCCACTTTTGCTAGTTTGACGCCGGAAAATAGGGTCCGTGCGCCGGGCACATGGTTCAAAAGGGTTGTACTTAGTGTCTTCATGAATTCATAGGTGTGTTTTGGGTGTGTGATGGATGCATATTTGTGTGCTGCTGTGCGTCCCTGTGTGTGTGTAACAAGCATAGTGCGCGCGCTGTGCAAGAGCCTAGGCACATTTGACTAATTTGCTGTTAAAATAACAATGAAATGCTGTGTTATTGACTTTAGACCAGGTTTTTGTTGGTCAATGGCGCGATCACTTCCTGCTGCCTTATGATAGCAATACGCCCAGAATGCACCTGAACACACCTCCCTGTAAGACCAGCATGCCCATGGGCACACAGATGGGCGCAAGTGCATTTGCTTTGCGCCACACTGCGCCGGGTACAAGATAGGGCCCAGAGAGCGGAACAAAACTGACGCGCCGAATCCAGACTAATATTCATGTGTTTGGGGAAAAAAACAAGATGCTAATATTATGAAAATGTCTGTCCATGAGGTGACATTGGCCTTAATGTCATCCAAAGTTAATTTAGAGACATGTGGGTGGGTGAAATCTTTGCAGTGAAGGAGGAGCGAGGCGTGTTGTGACCCTTTGGGCTTTCCATAGCTTTACAACTTCCGAGGTCGGAGTTGGAGCTTACGAGGAGCACTTGAAGGCAGCATCCGTCTTCTCATGTACTCCCTCAGTGTCTGCTGTCTCCCTGAGCGCTATCATTCTTCCCATTCAGCTTCCTGCCCTATAAATATTTGAGCAGCCCCATTAGGGAGTGAGGTAATCTTAACGCACACGCTCACGCACACACCCACGGCGGCTGCCATTAAGGCGTAGTAGTGCCTAATAGTCTTGTCGGAGCGCTAGGCCCCGGAGCTAACGGGCTAATTAAGAGCGAAACAGGTTTAACGAGTTTAGACTGTTCATTAAGGCAGAAACCTGATTAATTAACGGTCGATGGGGAGAGTTCGTTAACGAGTCGCGTGATTAATTAAAACTACAGACGACAGAAAGTGTAACTTAAAATGGGGAAAAAGGTAAAGAGTGATTACTACCACCGGAAGGAGGGGATGAAAGGGGGGGGGGCGGGATGGAAAAGATAAGAAGGAAGCGAAGAAGGAGCAGAAACAGGGGAGGGAGGGAGGGAGGGAAGAGAGAAGAAAAACGGACAAAGATGGCCAGAGAGAAAGAGGGAGACAAGAAGAGTAACATGAAGGAATGAGAAAAGAAACAGGATAAAGGAGGAAAAGACAGAGAGATGGGCGGAGAAGGATTGACAGAATGAGAGAAAGATTTAAAGACATGGGGGAGAGAAATGAGTGAGGAGAGGGAATGAAAAAGAAAAGAGTAACAGAGGGAGGGAGCGAGAGAGAGCAAGAAAGAGAGGGAGAGAGGGAGAGAGAGGTAGAGGGAGAGAGAGAGAGAGAGAGAGAGAGAGAGAGGGAGAGGGAGGTGGCGAAGGTCAAAAAGACATTAAAACAAAGAGATCATGGAGAGAAAAACAAAGGCCTAATACAACAATCTCTCTCGCTCTCACACATGCACGCGCACACACACACACACACACACACACACACACACACACACACACACACACACACACACACACATACACTTTGTTGAATGTTGGCTCTTTGTGTTTGTTGGTGAAGAGGCCGAGTCGTATGATTCGCTCCCCTCGCTGGACATCTGAGGTCAGGGGAATCCAACCTCGGGAGGAAACGGTTCATACCACTCAACTGAAAGCTGGAAAAGAAAAAGAAAAGAATAAATATGTCCACCCAAAAGAAAACAGAAAACAATGACCTCAAAGGCTGCTCTTCCTACTTTCGGATGAAAAGTACTGTCACAGTACAGCACAGTACAGTGTTTTTTTCCTGTTGTAAGTGAGGGGGGCACTCGTTTGTGTTGGTGAGGAGAAAAGAGCGATAGTAAGAGTAAAGAGAGAGCGGGGAGTGGAGAAACAAGGGGATGAGACAAAAGAGGATGGAAGGTGAAGAAGGGAATCCAAAGGAGACTAGACAAGAGAAAAGAAAGAAAGGTAAGGGAGGAGGGAGAGACAAAGGCAGAGAGGATGAGGGGAGGAGGAGCAGGTGCTGCTGACAGCGCCTTCATCTGTTCCTACGGTTTCCTCACCGTGTGTGTGTGTGTGTGTGTGTGTGTGTGTGTGTGTGTGTGTGCGCGTGTGCGTGTGCGTGTGCGTGTGTGTGTGTGTGTGTGTCCCTCACAGAGAGAGAGAGAGAGACAAAACAGTAGTAAAGCCTGCAGGAGTAAAATGGAAACAGTGTCACATCGAGCGTATGTGTGTGTGTTGTGTGTGTATGTCTGTGTGTGTGTGTGTGTGTGTGTGTAAGGTCACCTGTGAGTGGACATCTGTTTGCCTTTGTGTATGTGTCCGTGGAACAAGAAGTAAGCATTTGCATATATCGGGGCTGTCACGGTTTGTCACGGTTCGTACGGGGGCCACGGCCCGATGCACGCATCCCCGCTCAGAATACACGATACGTAGATTGATGCACGTAATGTGGAACCAAAGTCCGTTCAATCAATTAGGGCTGCTCGATTACGGAAAAAGGGTTAGGTTAGGATTATTCAACACGATTACTCATTGACTTTTGGAAAGATGTTGCATTTATTGAACAGAAAAAAACTGTGGAACACTTAAACAAATCAACAGTGAAAACGCCTTAAACGTGGACATTTCCCTTAACACCTTCCCCTTCAGAACACAAGACAATAACATTTTATTTATAGTATCAAATCATAACAAGAGTTTTTCTCAAGACACTTTACAGATAGAGTAGGTCTAGACCACACTCTACGATATACAAGGACCCAACGAACTAACCCTGACTGCATGAGTTAACGGAGCCCAGCGTCTGTCTGTGACTCTGCCGACAGCAACAGCAGGAAGAATGGATCTTTAGTCGGCGCTCTCGGGAAGTTAAACACGTATCTGAATGAATTGTTCTCTGTTTCCTGGAAGCTGAAAAAAAATGCACCTGACCTCTGCACATGATCTCTCTCTCTCTCTCTCTCTCTCTCACTCTCTCTCTCTCTCTCCCTCTCCCCCTCTTTGTTCCCCTTCACTGTAAGCCTTATTGTTCTTTCCAGCTTTGTGCGATCTCTCGCTTCTACTCGTCCTCTCCCTCGTCACATTCTCCATCTCATTCAGTCTTCCTCTGTCTTCCCTCTCTCTCTCTCTCTCTCTCTCTCTCTCTCTCTCTCTCTCCATCTCTCCTTTCATCTCATTTATTTATCGATAAACAATCGATGTGATCTGAATGACACGCTGAGAGTTTCAGCATTAAAACCAGCGTGTGCTTCACAGCCGAGACGTCGGTTTATTGACGGTAAGCATCCATTTGGTTTCCGTAGAGACGGGGAGTCAGGACCCCCCCACCCCTTGTGTGCGCTGCACTCGGGTGTCACGTACCGGCGCCGTGTAGCGTCTTGTCAGAAAACGCACGCCCATTTCCAGTACTGTACACATGTGCACACTCAGACATGCATGGTGTACACTCACATGCTGAGGCCTTGATTGGAGTCTTGAGTGTAGATTAAGTGTAGATGCTAACGGACAGAAACAGATCCCTTTGTTGTTGCTCTATTGTTGTCCAGTTACTAAACACTACAGTATGATGGCCAAAACTAGGTGGACACTGCTGTCTGCATACTTTGTGAACTTTTGGTCTGGGACTGTTTTTTTTTTTCTGTTTTGGGCCCCTGATGCTAAAGCATACAATATTTTAGATATATAACAACACCGGTCTTAAAATCTTGGTGTTTGGTGTTTTAAGCCCCCAACGTCGTCTTCCAGGCAGTGCTGCCTGGAAGGCACTAGGATTAGGCAATGGTTAGGGTTAGGGTTAGGGTTAGGGTTAAGGTTAGGTGCCTTGAAGTTTACAAAGTGAAAAAGTCCACCCCAAAGGGACTTACCATCTCCAACAGAAAACACTGTTCACAAACTGCTCCAAACAGCTCTATTGTAGTCCAGCCTTTACTTCAGAGACAAACGTGGTCACTTTGGAACACACGTTATAATGCTCGCCTAGCTGCTAGCATGGCACGCCCTCATACTCTGCTTCTGACTGGCTAGTAGTCCTTACCTAGGTACTGTCAGGGCACGCCCTCATACGCTGCTTCTGACTGGCTAGTAGTCCTTACCTAGGTACTCTCAGGGCACGCCCTCATACTCTGCTTCTGACTGGCTAGTAGTCCTTACCTAGGTACTGTCAGGGCACGCCCTCATACTCTGCTTCTGACTGGCTAGTAGTCCTTACCTAGGTACTGTCAGGGCACGCCCTCATACTCTGCTTCTGACTGGCTAGTAGTCTTTACCTAGCCACTGCGCATGTGCGACTCCCAACAAAGATAGAACAGAAGTGATATAACTGATATAACCTCTAAATACAATTATGAACCTGAAAATGAGCATAATATGAGCACTTTAAGATTGTGCATTTTGACCTTTGTCTTTTCCTTGCAACGTTTACAAACTTATCAGCATTGGCTACAGGATAAAAGACTTGCCGCAGTAGTTGTGGCAGTTGTTTCTGTTTGGCCCTTTCCTGTTTTAATGTGACAATGCTCCCCCATGCACAAAGCCAAGCCTTAGAGAAATATTTTGGGCCAGTTTGGTGTGAGTGGAGGCCGTTATAGCAGCAGATTAAAGACGGTGGTCTAGAATTGAGATGTCCACATACTTTTGGCCACCTTTTTTTTAAAAATCTTTTTCTTTCCTTTTCGCTGACTATTGTCCTTCTCTATATGCGCCGGCGACATGAATACGATGTACATGTCATGCCAAAACATTGCAAGAGAGAGAAAGGAAGAGAGATGCAAATCAGTGGCAAAAACTGCAGCAGGAAATGGAACTTTTTTTTTCACACGCAGGTGTACAGTACAAGTTACAGTAACACACACACACACACACACACACACACACACACACACACAGGCAACAATCTGATGCTTCTTGTATACTTTTATGATGAAACTGGTAACATTTAGGAAGAATTTCAGGCATAAATCAAGTGGAATTAGCTGTTTCTCATTCGTCTAGTTTGCTTAGTGAGCCATCTGTGCAACTGAGAGTTCAGAAAATTTTAATTCTATAAGACGTTAGTCATCCTGTTGAACACAAACACCCACACATACACACACACACACACACACACACACACACACACACACATACCACACACCTCCTACCTACCTGCTGCTCTGCGGATGTGAGGGGACAGAGATTAGCTCTGTGTGTGGGTGGACAGTCAGCACTGGTATGCGTGTGTGTGTGTGTGTGTGTGTGTGTGTGTGTGTGTGTATGTGTGTGTATGTGTGTGTGTGTGTGTGTGTGTGACGGGTGTTGGGGACAGTAGTCATTCAACCACCCGCCCTCATTGTGTCAAGAATAAACTGAAGCGCACACACACACACACACACACACACACACACACTCTGCTGCTTATAAATAAAGAGCCAGGACAGGAGAAGACGAACCAGCTCAGCCATCCTGGGAGAGTCTGGGAAGGTATCTCTTCCCCGGTGTCCAATTTTTGCAGCTCACCGACCGACATGCAGTTCCTTCTGGAGTTGTATTCTTCTGTAAACATCAAGTTCACTGGTAAAAATAGGGAATTTGGCAGGTGAATCCTGAGCTATAAGAGTAACAGTGATGGCTGTTGTCCTCTGCTTCCTGATTCTTTTCACCTCTGTCTTTTTCACATCCTTTCAGTACTGAACATGTACATGCAGAAGAATTAGGAAGCTGTGTGCACTACTTTTGAAATTTTAATGTTTTTTAATTATCCAAGAAGCTGTTAGGAACACTAAAAAAAAAAAAAAATCCCATTGGGCCCTGATCATTCTCTCATCTTTTATGGCGAAAGGAAAGTATAAAGAGCAGGGAGAATTTCTCATCTTGATACTCGTGCCGTGTAATTGCTTCAAGATTTATTTTATGTCACGATGCCAGTATGACACATCACTAAAAAGGCTGGACGCTCACATCAAAAAAGGGCCGCTTATGATTCAGTTGATGCTGAACAGCACTGGAAACACACCAAGCTTGATTCATTCACACTTTTCTTTTTCGCTGTTTAGTTGGACGTTAAAGAATGCAGAAGATGGACAGTGTTTTGAATCGAGTCGGCGCATAAACATAATGCATGCATTGGCATTTATTTGCAAAGGACATCAGAGAGGATGACAGGTAATGAGGGGAGTGAGAGAGGAGGGATGACATGCAACAAAGTGTCTTAAACATCTAATCATCCAACTTTTTATGACAAAAATAACAAACTAGGTATCCAAAGGCCTGTGTGATGCATAAATGTAAAGGTCTAATTCACAGGCGCCTTTGCATTGACCTCTGTGTTTGGCGAAGTCACTGCAAAGGCATTAAAGGATTTTAGTTTTTTATCAGTGAAAAGCACAATGAATTTGACTTACTAACTTAATAACTTTTTAAAACGGCGGCTGTTGCATTAAATAGGACAGTCACATGACTACGCTCACATTAAAGTGCAACCGTGCAGCAGTAAATTGAATGGTTGTTTGTGTCTTTCTGGGAGTCTTTTTTACTAATTTGCTGTTAAAATAACAATTATATGCTGCGCTATTGACTTTAGACCAGGTTTCTGTTGGTCAATGGCGCGATCACTTCCCGCTGCCTCAAGATAGCAATACTCCCAGAATGCACCTGAACACACCTCCCTGTAAGACCAGCCATGGGCACACAGATGGGCGCAGGTGCATTTGTTATTTAAACGACGCGGCCGCTGGACGGGAAACGTCGGTCTTAAACTAGCACTTGTGTCGGGCTTTGCTGCCCTGGGTGCAAGTTAGGACCCATAATGTGGTTTAGGTATGAGGATGTGTTGTTATTATGCTGGGGGTTTTTGTCATACACTCCACACGGAAACAGGAGTGTGCTACAGGAAATTGCCATCTGTGAAATCCAGATGGCATTTGGCGGAAACATGACACATGACATAAAGCACAATCTTATTTGGTCAACGATTTTTGAAAAATAGAATTGTTAGTTAGTTTGATATTGTTTCATTTATTTTAAGTCTCAGTGATTGGCCACTATTTTAAGCTATTAGGGGTGTAAGAAAAAATCGATACACCTGTGAACCACAATCCCAAACTGGCAGTTTACTTTTGTGTGTACTGAATTGTTTACGTAAAGTAAACTTCTTTGACTTTTATGCACATCGTCTTTTTTTAAATATTAGTTTTTCTAAAATTCTACTTAAAAAAAATCCCAATATATCGCCTTACGCACAGTCTCGAAATATATTGCAATATATTGAATCGTGACCCATGTATCGTGATACGTATGGTATCGCCAGTTTCTTGCCAATACACAGCCCTATAAGCTATATAAAAAAAGTAAGACATATTTTTTTCTAATACACAGTTTAAAGAAGAGCCAAAGAGTACCATGTCATGCCCCCCACTTCTCAAACCAAAGTTACACCCTTGATTTTCAAGTTGAGTAGGAATCTTCGATCTTTTATCACAACCATTATTTTTATTATAGTTTCTAAACTAGTTTTGACTATACAACTATATGAATGAATGAATTAAATGTTTAAAATTACACACAGAATGCCTTGAAAAAGTATTGGCTGCAACTCTATTTTTTTCCCTTGCACTGCAAAATCTTTTACATGATAACATGTTTCTGAGTTCAGCTACAAGCTCATGCTGTTTCTTCCTATATAATTTGCTTTCTTATTCTTTAGGTGTTGCTTCCATGCTTTATTACCCTCCATAATGGGCAGCTTCCAGTGCCCAGCAGCAAAAAACTGCTGCTACTGGGCTCCATAAATACGGGTAACAAAAGCCCTAATTGTATCCTGTTTGGTTTGGGAAGTCTGTAAGTGAAAGTTTTGGTAATTATCCGCCTCACATAGTGTGAGTTCTATTATTGGTGCTGTTGCGAGGCTGCGAGTGCAGATTTCTGATGCAACTCTGTGAAAAATGGCCTCCAGGATGACTTGTTTCCTGAGAGGAAAACTAACTCAGCATTATAGCGCTGCTAAACCAGGTTTTTTTTTAATGATGGAGAGGAGAGGAATACGGTTTTGGGAAGGGAAAAACATGAATGAAAAGGAGAAAAGAAGGCACAAAGACAACAAAGATGAGTAAGGCTGTGTTGACTTGCCATAGTAGGAAAAGCACAGCTGAGATTGATAACCTTAAAGATGGCTCAGTTCCATCAAGTGTCCCAGTGAGCTATTTCAGTGAGTCAGCATGAACAACACCAGGGCCTCTCCTAAGTGGAATGCAGCCATCAGTAATGGTTTTGAATACACCTGTGCTTTTCCTACTATGACATGTCAACATGTCTGCCGTGGAAGAAAAAAAAGGTCTATCCCGTACAGGAAACAGGAAACATCACTGCCTCTATCGCTGCCACAATAAAGTTTTAAAACCCTATGAGGGCAAAAAAATGAAACACAAGCACTGAACTGCCCGGGAGTTTGTGTTATAGCTGAATGTTCCCTGCAACAACAAAGCACTCGCCACGTCTCCCTCGTCTCTATTCTTTCTCTCTTTCTCTGTGAATTGAAGCTGCCTTCAAGTGCGGTCAGAAACATCGAGATCTATAAACGATCTGACGGAAAACAGTAATTGTGAATTATAAAGTCCACCATGTGCGACATTGGCGGGGTTAAAGAACACAACCGGACGTCACACAAATGGGCTGTCTTATTGACACTCCCCCCCCCCCGCCGCACCACCCTGCGGAAAATTGCCAGGGGGCTTTTTTTTTTTTGGTCTAAATGCCCCACGTAAACGAGACAGCGAGAGGAGAGGACGCGGAAAGAAGTGGGAAGAAAGAGAGGAAACAAGGACATGAAAAAAAGAGGGGAGGCGGGGGGGGGGGGGAGAGGGATGCAGATGTGAGAAAAAACAGCTTACATAAGTGAGAGCATCATGCTTGTATGCACACACACACACACACACACACACACACACACACACATACACACACACACACACACACACACACACACACACACACACACACACACTCCCTCTGATACTCCAGGAATAGTTTTGCCCTGAATTTGACTCAAACCTTTTAAAGAGCTGCTGTGGGCTGGAAGCTCCCACTCCAAAACGCAGCCGCTTGTCGATGCATCATTCATTCAAAGACTCCAGAACCTCTAACGGGTTGTTGCATAAAACACACGTACACTTGTACAACAACTTTCCTTGGGCACAAAGATAATTTAAGATAAAGAAGGGCTCCACAAAGGCCGCTATGTGCAGAGTTTTTTTTGTTGCAATTTGCGTCACAAACGTCTGAAGGCAGCAAGGCTAAAGATACATCAGCCAAGGAAAAGAGGAGACATTGTGGTGGAATAGCTAAAGGTCCGTTCAGAGATGCTGGGAGTAAAAATTAAAACATCTGAGGAATTAGATGTTTATTTCTGACTGTTAGGTACTCTGACACACTGCCTTAGTCTCTACTAGCGCTCTGCACAGGATCCTTGATCCAGATCTGTAGACAATCCCAAAGGTTCAGAAAGAGGCAAAGATATTGATAAGAAAGGACAAAGAATCAGCTGTGGTAATGTTTAACAGTGCTGGGCTGTAAAAACTTTATGGAAACTGTATTTCTTTTTTAAGCTAGCATATTAATTGGGGTGTACCTTTGTTAAAAGCGCACTCCGGGAGTTCAGTGTTGTATTTCCAAAATAAAAAATAAAAAAACAATAAAAAAGATCAATCAAAGTTAAGAGGCCAAGATCGAGCTCCAAAAAATGCCGGATCCCACATTTCCAATAACGCTCAACTAGCATCTCTTCATTAGACCCTCACTGCCTGTTCTTTACAACTCGATCCCCAAGTTTGTAACGTTCTACAAGTAGACATTATACAACTGTTCAGTTCACAGTTAGAGTACTATTATTCATGAAGAATAAACTGATTTGTATGTGTGTAGAGTTGGTTTAGTGTCGCTTTAAAGTGCTGCAGCAGATACTCATAACTTAGAATATGAAAAGTAAACACAGATACATCGGAGCAACCATCGTTGTAAACTGTTTGTAAAAGGGAAGGCCTGGCAGGTGATTGGATAGACCGTGTGTCTAACACAACTGCCATAGTTGTTTCGTATAAACTGTCACTGCCGTTACACACACCTTATTCTATATCGACGACGTTCCACTTCTGGGATTGTTTAGGTGCCGTCAGAAGATTCTGCCGGATGGCTCTCATTTTCCTCTTCCTTTGTGTTGGCGTTCTAACCTCTGGTGGATTTCTGAGGACTATGGTTAACTGCTCCTCAGATCTCTGCAGGGTAAATCCAGACAGCTAGCTAGACTATCTGTCCAATCTGAGTTTTCTGTTGCACGACTAAAACTACTTTTGAACGTACACACGTTCCACCAAAACAAGTTCCTTCCAGAGGCTGTTTTGCAGCAGCACCGTGGCTCTGTCTAGCGCCCAAGGCGATTGTGTTTGGTTTGAAGAAATGCCAATAAACCAGAGCACGTTTTTTTCTCCCATCCCAGAATGCTGTGTGGAGTAGCCAGACCCTTCCTCCGCAGCGCTGTGGAGGAAGGGTCTGGCAATGCGAGATCAAACACACACCTAAACCGCTGCTGTTCGGACACAAACACATGATTTGAAAGACTGACAAAATGGATTTTCGCGTGATATGTGAGCCAGCGATTCTCGCGCGATCTCGTGATAATGCGAGAATCCAGCTGCCGTTCAAAGTAAACAGAAGCTAGCCAGAAAGCAAAAAGACTCAAAGTTCTGCCCAGCAGCTGTAGACTTCCAACACGGCTACTAGAGGGTACATCACCTGAAACTAGGGCTGCTTGATTATGGGAAAAATCCTAATCACAAATGTTTTGGTCAATATTGAAATCGCAGTTATTTAACACGATTACTCATTGGAAAGATGGAAAGATGTATTGAACTTAAAAAAAAAAAAAAAAAACAACAGTTAAACAAATCAACAGTGAAAACCCCTTGAACTGTGAAATTCCCCTTAATACTTTAATTTGTTTGGACTTTTTGAATTCCCGAAAACCGCGGTCAAAATTCCATTTCTTTGCACAGCCCTACCTCACCATGCCATGCCTCCATTTAAAATGAACGCAAAACAAATCCCGTGTAACCAGACATCCATCAAATCTCAAATCGACTTTACAAATCAGAGAACAAAGGCACAAAACAAGGTTCAAGAGTGCAGTAAAGATCGGATTTTGATCCACTTCATTTCATCTGATGCAATCCATTCAAATGTGTCGACGTCAGCGCTGAAACCAATCCTTAGGATCAGTCAGGGACACCCCTCAATGTTTATTTTTACACGTCGAGCATACATCTCTGTCTCGCTCAGAAGGCCCAAAGTAGAACAGATTAAAGCTGACCAGCAGAATATCTTAGAGGGAGAGAGGTCGACAACCCTGGATGGCTTCTTAAAGAATTCCATTGCGATGAAAACACCAAAAACACACGCATTTCCGACATTGTAAAAGTTCTTTGAGGAACTTTACGGTGCTTATTGGTTGTTGTTGGATCACAGGAGAACCTTTAAACAAACTATAAAATCTTCCGTCGTAAAAGCAGAGCGTCCATCCACAAAAACCAGTCAGTCTACCCTTTCCTCTGTCCATCTTGCTTCCTAGTGTATTTTGCAAACTGTTGTGGAAAATTTAATGAAGCTACATGTGCAAACACACACACGCACACATGCACACACGCACGCACACGCACACACACACACACACACACGCACATACACACACAAACACAGGGCTAACTCAGTAATAGTTTCAAGGCTGGCCCAACATCCCTGTGGAAAATATGACTGCCTTCTCTTTTCCACTGGCAATTTACACCAACAGGACGCCTGTTTTTCCCTTCCTCACCTCTTCACCCCCTCCCCCCTCTTCTCTCTCTCTTTTTCCCTCTCCTTCCCGCTCTCCATCTTTTTCCTCCGTCCCTTTTTTTACTTTCTCTGTTAAATGGAAACATGTTGGTCAAACAGCCACAGCTGTGGAGGACCCGCTGTTTGGGAACAGAAAAGTCTGTAGGTACAGTGTATACACTGTGAGTGTGGGCCAGGAGACAGAACATGGAATATTTTAACAGCCTTCAACCATCGGTGCTGTGGCACATCGTGTGTGTGTGTGTGTGTGTGTGTGTGTGTGTGTGTGTGTGTGTGTGTGTGCGTGCATGCGTGCACATGTTACAGTTAATGCACTTTTTGTGCAGAATAATGAGCATTGGATAATAGAGGCAAGAATGAAAGGGAAAACATGAATTAAAGAGTTGACAAAATAATGTCAGAGGAAGGTCCATTTAGTTATCCTGGGTCCAGACCTTCGAATCTGCCCACTCCACCCGACACGAAGCAGCAGTTTCTCGGTTGAAAAACAATCGATCCAGTAAGCGCTGCGAGACGACTGACGATTAGCCAGTTAGCGCCAAGGGTGAGACTAACTCTCTCGTCAAGCTAGACGGTCTTCTCAGTATCGCCTGACATCTTACAGTGCTGATCCATTTGGCCGTGCTCCACTTTATTCCTATGGGTGACGTCAAGCGACTTTAACGCGCCTGCAAAGCATTCCGGGAAGGCGGCGCTGCATTTGAAAAAATGCTGCTCGTCAAAAAAGCTGAGCCGATGCCCATCTTTATGCAAATGAATCCGTTGAACGCGACGCGACTATCCAGTAGAAGTAGACGAAAGTCTTTCAAACTGACCTTTGTCGATCTGAAATGAAGACAGATTCAGCAACCGCACGGCCTATTTCTCTCTTAAAATGTTTTCATTTTCGTGAAATATGAGATCGCATTCCGTCCGAGCCGCCACGACAGTGGCTTGAAATTCTCGAGCAGCCAGACCCACGTGACACGTTCGTCCAATCAGATGGTCAGGGGCGTGGAGCATCAACCAATGGCTGTATTACGTCGCAACACCACGCTTCAGTCGTGTCGCAATAATGGATCTGTTCTGTTAGTTTGCTTTTACTTCACTCCAGTCCGCTCTTAAAACCCAGGCAAAACCATTGTGTTAGTATGGCTACGCATCAATGTCCCCTTACTCTGGGTCAGTGGATGCACATTGCTGGGATATAGCCTGAACTTCTGGCGCGTCTCGTAAGTGGCGGATCTCCCTCTTCTCTCCTTATTAAGAAATACAAACAAGCGTTTTTTTCCCCCCAGTCCTAGAATAGGTTGGGGGGGGGGGGGTGTAGCCAGATACTCCATCGCTGAGTTGACAAGCCTGTCTGATATCAGGCAACCATTTAGTAGCTTTTCAGGAGCTTTTGATCGTGTCACACGAAGATCCTCAACAGATGTAGCTAAATTCAAGGGATGGAAGTTAAGGGTTAGGGGTTAGATTTGGGTTCAAATGCAACGCCCGGGATGGGCGCTGCGAGGGGCACGGGCACAAGGGGACCACTGGTGTGAATAAAACACTTAAAAACCTCCTTAAAAAACCATGTTCGGTTATATAAAAGCTGTTCAAAAGAAAGCCAGATTAAAAAAAGGTTAAAAGAACCACTGGACAGGAGAATACAACTTTAAATAAACCTCCACACCTGCCCTGGCCTCTCTCCTGGAGAGATTACAAAATAAATAATTAAAATAAATTAAAAAAAAATATAAAATTATGAAAATAAATGCCCCGGCATCGCAATATAAAGAAATCTATCCCAATGTTAAAGGAATATTATTTAACATTTAAAAAGTCTAAAATACTTCCTGAATTCCTTGCCCTTGAGGTTAAAAAGTACACATACCATTACAAATTAGTAAATAAGTGCTGAGGTTTAAAAGTGCTTAAAAAGTAAAAGTGCCACACAATAAATAACCATAAATATTTGTAAATAATGAAAGATAATTTAAAATACAACATGGAGTAAAACCGCACTGTTAGTCATGCATAAAACCAATGGTATGTGTATTATTATTTAAGGGTTAGGGGTAGGGTTAGGGTTATAATGACTTTTAAAAATAAAAAACAATTCAGCTGAAAGTTATGACTTTAAAAGTCAATTCAGTTTGTTTTGGATAATACGTCCAACCCCCAAATAAAATGTTGTACATTTTTACAGCATTCATTTCCTCAGGCAAAATGTCTCACTGTACACACCACACATTTTCCCTTCTCTTTTTTTACATAAATATTGTTCTCTTGCGCTGATTAAGGCATTTGGACCAACTGTACCTTGCTGCACTCCCAACCCACCACTTCCTTAAGAGCTTTCACAATAAAAGTTGGGATTATCCCAGATGAGCTGCTGGAAGCCATTTCAATGTGAAACAGATGGAGGAAATGTTGACTCAGCATTAAAGAGCAAACAGGAGGAGCAGCACATTAAGAAACAGGAGTAAGAGATGAGATGTCAGAGTCATTTCATTTTTAATAATAAACATCTCAGATTTTGTTTTTTTGTTGCTGTTCGACAGTAGAATGTGTAATGTGTACATAGGTGTAATTTACAGGGAGGATGGGGTTACAACCCCCCCCAATAATCAAAACTGGCCAGTGCAAGTCCCCCCCCTCCAAAAAATTTCAATTTTGCGTAAAAGTGGAGCTCTCATCTCTCCCAGTGTTGAACTCAAAGTTACGCCCTTGAATGTGTGCACATTTTCTATCGGGTGATTTAACACAGTGGTTCACAAACTTTTCCACGTCAAGGACCCCTAAACTGACACAAATTACACCACGGACCCCCCCTTTTGATAAGATGTCGTCCCAGGGTCCGCCATCTGATAGGATTTTTGCTCTTAGATGTTTTAAACTAATGACCAAAATAGTCATACAGTCTGTAATGTTGTGTTACTGATGAATGGATTATAGTGAAAACTAGGGCTGTCAACCGATTACATTTTCTTAGTCGCGATTAATCGTTGAATTTCTATAGTTAATCGTGATTAATCGCATGTTTTATCACATGATTAAAATTCTATTATTTTGCATTTCAGAACAGTTTTTAAGTCCATATTAACAATGGAAAGCCATTCTTACCAGTGGATCTTGATTGGGAATCAAATGAATGCAAAGAAAGTGACTTTATGAACTTGATTTAAAGATTTGTATTTGTTTATTATATATTTAATCTAGTCACACATTTGAATCTAGAGTCAGTATTAGGGTTGGGTATTGTTTGGTTTGGATACCGGTGCTAAAGCGGTACTTTTAATACGGTACTGGTGCCTTAACGGTGCCTGAACCGAAAATAAATTAATAAATGGCGGCATGCGATTAATACGATTAAAAAAAATTAACGCATTATGCTCGGCCCTTAATCGCATCGCGATTAACGCGTTAATGCTGACAGCCCTAGTGAAAACAAATGATTCCCCTTTAGCTTTTTCCCCCCTGGAACTACCTCAAGGACCCCTAGGGGTCCCCGGACCCCACTTTGGGAACCACTCATTTCACAAACAACAGTTATCAAAATATATTTACAAACAGAAACCACACTTTTGTGGTTATTTGATATGATATGTAACACTGAAGGTACTTCTCCAGTATGTGAAACCACATACTGTATACACACATGCTAACACACACACATGCATACATGTCAGTTGTGTACATTGGACAGAACAGAAAGTGACCTCACCTCCCAAGACTTTGTGACTGGATACATGCACGCATAATTGCACATGTACACGTACAGCAATCATTGACTAACATACAACTCGCTGAAACATACACTTTTGGGGTTAAACCCAGTCCTTCTTCAGTGGTTTTGGTCTGTTAACAAAGACGCTCATCCTGTGTTTACTCTGCAACTTAAGACCCTGCTGGCTTTTCCGTGAGTTCATCCAAGAGTACGTGAGTTAGAAACACTTTTTCTGAAAAACCATATTCCCTCCTTTATCAGATTTTGTCTTTTTCTTTCTCTAGATATATTTTGTCGACCGAATAAACTGCCCCTCCACCTTCCATTGTGGACCCTTTTAAAATCCATATTTGTTGGTTTAGTTTACAGTAGATATGTCAGTGGTTTGAGGCTCTCAACATTTTCTTCTTCTCAGTTTCTTCTTTTCCTGACAAACCACATACTTTTTCCTAAAAAGAAATTCAAACCCTCCCACAGATCACCTTTGGAAGGGGACATTATTTGCATTCGTACGTGAAAAGAAAAGAAGCAAGTTTGTCAGCTTTAGCGTGCAACCCCTCAATCTATCCCTTAATTTTGTTCACTTTATGGACTGTTCCCACAGCCCTATGTTCCCACATTTCTAAGATTATTACTGTGGGATCATAGGGCTGTGGGAGCATTGGGCTGTGGGAACATAGGGCTGTGTGACCATTGGGCTGTGGGAACATAGGGCTGTGGGACCATAGGGCTGTGGGAACATAGGGCTGTGGGAACATTGGGCTGTGGGACCATAGGGCTGTGGGAGCATTGGGCTGTGGGAACATAGGGCTGTGGGAGCATTGGGCTGTGGGAACATAGGGCTGTGGGACCATTGGGCTCTGGGACCATAGGGCTGTGGGAACATTGGGCTGTGGGACCATAGGGCTGTGTGAACATAGGGCTGTGGGACCATTGGGCTGTGGGACCATTGGGCTGTGGGAACATAGGGCTGTGGGAACATAGGGCTGTGGGAGCATTGGGCTGTGGGAACATAGGGCTGTGGGACCATTGGGCTCTGGGACCATAGGGCTGTGGGAGCATTGGGCTGTGGGAGCATTGGGCTGGGAACATGGGAACATTGGGCTGTGTGACCATTGGGCTGTGGGAACATAGGGCTGTGGGACCATAGGGCTGTGGGAACATAGGGCTGTGGGAACATTGGGCTGTGGGACCATAGGGCTGTGGGACCATTGGGCTGTGGGAACATAGGGCTGTGGGAACATAGGGCCCTGGGACCATGGGGCTGTGGGACCATTGGGCTGTGGGAACATAGGGCTGTGGGAACATAGGGCTGTGGGAGCATTGGGCTGTGGGAACATAGGGCTGTGGGAGCATTGGGCTGTGGGAACATAGGGCTGTGGGAGCATTGGGCTGTGGGAACATAGGGCTGTGGGAGCATTGGGCTGTGGGAACATAGGGCTGTGGGACCATTGGGCTGTGGGACCATTGGGCTGTGGGAACACAGGGCTAGCAAAACAGCAAAACAGCCGCCAAGGGGGAAGTCGAATGGATAAACGGTTGTCGAGAACATCACAGGACAGACAGACAGACAGACAGAAACTCCTTCCATTTTAGTAAGATTTCTCTTTTGACTTAAGATCGAGAAGCAACCGTGCAACTGAAGTCCTAATGCGTACGGTTTGGACTTCTTGTCGCTGTGGTGCTTCTGCACTGCACATCCCAGAGATCATCTGGGAATGTTACGATGCCGACATCGGTTGGAGGTCCATTTCCACTCTGAAAACTTAGTTTGTGGTTAAAATGTAAAAGACAGAATGTGTCCTGGTGAATGTGAAGCGATTGGATCATAAAGTTGCAGAGCAGTTTTAAGTTTGGAGTATTTCCGTTGTGTAACTGAGGCTTTTATAACAGCAATTCAGCAGTGGCACTGTAACCTTGGCACACCGAGAACTTCCTCCTCCCACACACACACACACACACACGCACGCACACACACACACACACACACCCTCATCCTGTCTCACAGCAAAGCTGCCTGTGCTGCCACATCCCACACACATACTCTATTCAGGGCACACACACACATTTTATTTCTGACAAAAATATCCAGTAGCATAATTGACTTCCTATCCGCTGTAAATCACTGTCTACTAACTGTCTGCTTGTGTGTGTGTGTGTGTGTGTGTGTGTGTGTGTGTGTGTGTGTGTGTACATCACGGTTCAGATTAAGTTCATTTCATTCATCTCTCTCAGATTTAATTTCAGTCGTTTCTGGAGAGCCTCTTCTTTCTGTCGTGTTATGCTTCCTTGTTCTCCGCGCACGGCTTCTTTCAAAACCAAAAATCTGCAGCGACGCCTCGGCTTAACAAAATGATTGACAGCATTAAATTAAAACAAAACATGGCTGCTTCAACATGAACAGTGGGCAATTTAAGTCCTTGGATCCCAAAGCAACAGAGCAGAGACTCGAAATAATGACTTTAAGGTGATGATATTTTTATTTCAGAAATTGATTTATTTCTATTTCTGCTTCTGTGGCCCATCATAATTCCCTACTTGGATGTTTCAAGAACCCTCAAAGACTACTCTACTGTGATGCTAGAAGCAGCCACTCGCGTGATTGTAAAGATCACAGCCGATCGCTCTCACCCCAGACACAAACAGTTTGAATCCCCCCCCCTCTTGCAGGAGGCTCCGGTCCATCAGGACGCCATAAAAACAGTTTCTTCCCCTCAGCAAGTCAGCCTCACCAACAAGGCCCCGGACCCCCACTGACACTGACTCTTAATATGATGTATTTATGTCTGGACTGACTGCAGACCAGCTGCATCTCTGTCAGGAATTGGATGTTGCAACCAGGGCTGACAATACATCGTTTTTTTTTATCGTCATTGCAATAGTAACTGGAATAATAATAATAAGCACATTACAAAAGGCTCCAAGATATTGCAAAAGACGAAAACTGTAAATATCTCCAACACTGGGCAACTCCCACCAAACTCTCTAGATAGAATAGAACTACAGGTAAGAGGAAATACATGTGTTTTTGATTTTGGGGTGAATTGTCTTTTTAACACATGTTTTGATTTATATGCCTTTTCAAACTAATTGAAGGATTTTAGTCCTAATTTTGGCAACATCTCTCTAACGAAGTAATTGACCAAATTATATTGTGGCGTTATTGAGCTCCTCCATTTTTTTCAATGCTTGCTTCTCTCAATGCATTTCAACTCTCTCACAGGGCAAATACATCCATCCATTCAAACAAACCAAAAAAAGGCAGAGGGGCTGACTGTTGCACCCACAAGAGCAGAAAATAGACCAGAACTCAATGCAGCTCCAGTCTCACTGTGTTTCGACTGGAAGAGCTCTCTGTGCACCTACACACATAACCCCAGGTTACAGCAACCAGCTCAGCTTTTTCTGGAGGTTGTCAAAAAGCTCTCTGGGAAATGTAGGAAGCGAGTAACAGAAATAGAAGTAGAGGAGACAAGTTGAAGGGAAACAGGACTGGATGATGTGGTATATTCCTATAAATTGCTCTAGATGAACAACACAAGACACTGGCCTATCTTGTACCCGGCGCGGCGCAAAGCCCGACGCAAGTATCTTTACTAGTTTAAGGAATGGGAGATGATCTCTGATTGGTTTATTGCATGTTACGCCCAAAACACACCTCTGATTAATGAAGACACTAAGTACAACCCTTTAGAACCAGGCGCCCGGCGCACGGACCCTTTTTTCCGCCGTCAAACTAGCAAAAGTGGACTCGTACACACCTTAAACGCACCTGCTCCAGGCGCTTCACGCCGTGCACTCAGATCGTTAAAATAGGGCCCGTTGAGTCACATCCGAATAAAGAGATTCCTTTGAGAATAAAACGATTATTTATTTATTTTTATCAGTAGGTAAATCCACGTGTTCCTCATCTGCAAAAACCCTTCTTCATGCTTGCACACATGTCATGCTGGGAGCTTCCTGGTTAAACCACAACCTCCTGCTGTTGGCTCTCACTGTAGCAGCTTGAGTTTGAGTGCCTTGCTCAAGGGGACGCAGTAGGTGTACCGCCGTAGAGGGAAGGCGGTGAGCCTTTTGCATTCTTTACACATGACTCATTTTCAACACATAGTTGCATAAAACTTTTACCTGGCCTGATGTGAGAAAGCAGGTATTGTAATATAACTGCTGAGCAAGTGTATTTTATTTATTAAACTTCTGGCGGGGGGCGAGAGGGGGAAATTGGCCCTACATTTTATTTGGACTGGCATCGAGAAAAGTCTTAAAAAGTTTTAAATTTAACTTTGCAGCGACCTGCAGTCGGCCAGCCTACTTGCCCTGTACACACACACACACACACACGCGCACACACACACACACACACACACACACACACACACACGCGCACACACACACACACACACACACACACACACACACACACACACACACACACACACACACACACACACACACATACTGTTTTTAATCAAATACGTTTGACCACTGTTTTCTTGTTTCGTTTTATTCGATAGTATGTTTTGTTCTTTCTTACGTAATCTACCATCTGTCATCTTGTGAATTGTGAATATTATTTTATTTAATTTAGGCAGAGGTCCATCTTGGGCTGTTTTTCCCCTTCTCCTCTGCACATTATGTCTGATGTTTAACTTGTGGAAAATGTATATTAGTATAACTCAATAAATATATACATAAATAAATGATGAGGTGCACAGGAACTCTGTACCACTGCCCACATCAGTTCAATTCAAATAAGTCTCATCTCAGAGCTTTGTTGGGCCAGAGCCAGAAACATAGTGTCGGAAAGATGGCAACAAAGCGTGGATGAGACGACCTCGTTGCCAGACTAACACCTCCATTTTTTTTTCACAAAAAGTGAAAACGTAAAGGCTCTTCAGTCTGATTATCAGGTTGCATCTAGCAAAAACATCTCCAGGTGGAAGTAGGACAGTTGGAAAACCTGCATGGTTAATATGGACCAATTCCCAATGCACACTTGAACATACACACACACACTCACACTCTCTTCAGTCCAGCTTATTGTTCCAGTTACTCCTGTCTCCCTCCAGGTAAAACAAAGGTAGAGTTTTGAAGGATGTGTGTGTGTGTGTGTGTGTGTGTGTGTGTGTGTGTGTGTGTGTGTGGTTGCGGTCCAGTTGGGGCCAAACAGAGCAGAGCCAAAAAAACAAACACACTGCCAGCTGCCCTCCCTCGCCCCCCACCCCCCCCCCCCCTCTCTCTCTCTCTCTCTCTCTCTCTCTCTCTCTCTCCCTCTCCCTGGATGTATAAAGTGGTTAATCACTGAATGGAAACCATTAGTAACATGTTTAAATAATTTACACAGTGTCTGACCACCCAAAGCACCAGAACACTTCGCCTACCACTCAGAAATACGAACCCGGCCTTTTTTTGTGTGTGTGTGTGTGTGTGTGTGTGTGTGTGTGTGTGTGTGTCTGATCCATGCATACATGTACTCGGTATACGATAGTGGTGGTACAGTCACCTGATATCAGCTGGCCTGACTCTCATTCTCACCGGCTACGTCCCGTTTCAAAACACACCGTTAACCTCACCTGAGTCCTTAATACATCTGCTCAGTCCTCTCCCTAAATCTGCACAGTTGAGGTCCCTTTGTTGTGTCATTGTGTTCCCCAGTTTGTATTCTTATTGCCCATTTAGTCTTTCTTTCCTCATCTCGGCACTGTTTCAGACTTTTTGTCTTGTCCTTGCATCCTATTTATTTTTTTGTGTGTGCCTCTTTCCTGTTTTAGTCTCCTCGTTAACTCTCCTGCGTCCCCTTTATCATTACTCTGTTGTGTCCTCGTTCCTCTTTGTTTTTTGTTTTCTCGTCTGTATCTGGTTTCAGCCTCTTTGTGTGTCCTTGTTCCCTCATTTGAATCCTTTTCTAGCCTCTCACCTAGAGCTGGGCGATATATCGATATTATATTGATATCGTGATATGAGACCAGATATCGTCTTAGATTTTGGATATCGTAGTATCGTAATATGGCATAAGTGTTGTCTTTTCCTGGTTTTAAAGGCTCCATCTCTCTCCCCTTTCATGTCTTCATCTGTCCTTTGGAAATAAAGGCCTAAAATGCCCGAAAAAAGCTTTAAAAAAACAAAAATCTCAGTGTGTAAATATTGTTGCGGTATCGAAATCGAGGTATTTGGTAAAAAATATCGTGATATTTGATTTTCTCTATATTGCCCAGCCCTACTCTCACCTGTGTCCTTTGTCCTAACTTTGCTGTGTCCTTGTTCCCTCACGATGTGTCCTTCTTTCTTAGCCTTGTTCCCTGTTCTTGGGTGTGTGTTTCCTTTTTACTTGTCCTCTTCTTGTTCTTCTCTTGTAGTCTTTTTCTTTTCTCTTTATCATTTTCTCCTTTGTCTGCTTGTTCCATCTCATTCATTCTTATTTCTATTTCCACTCCGTAATTCTTACCTTTAATTGTTTCCTCTATTGTGTTCTTGTTCTTTCTTCTGTAACTTAATTTCCCCCCTTTTATCTCCTTTTTCCTTCCGCTGCATCCTTTATACTTATTCCCTAAGTGCATTATTTCTGCTTCATCCAGTGTCCCTTGTTCTCTTCTCTAGTGTCCCTCTCCCCTTTACTGAATACTTGCCACCTCATTTCTTCTCCTGTATCATTCTTTCCTTTCTGTTTGCCTGTTTATTTTTGCTCTGCTTATGGTTTTATGATTCAAAATATATTATACTGCACATGGAAAAGAGTGACAGACAGGGCAAGACAAAGACATACACCCACAGACACACGACGATACTTTCTCTCTGTTTTTGTGTCACAGGAATTCCAACAATTCTGGTTGGTATGCGGCACCCCTGTGGGCCAATTTAAGAATAACTAGCCACCACATACACACACACACACACACACACACACACACACACACACACACACACACAGTCACCAGAAGCCAGCTCTCTGCCCTCGTCTGGGTCTTTCATTGAAAGTAAATGAGAGGCTTATCTACTGCATATCTGAACAAGACACTGTAGGAGAGGGATTATTGGTTGTGTGTGTGTGTGTGTGTGTGTGTGTGTGTGTGTGTGTGTGTGTGTCAGAGAGAGATTAATGCATCACAACCCTGATCTGAAACACACACACACACACACACATACTGATATTGAGACAAGGAGGGATGGGGATTTGCACAAATGTTGATCTATTATCTTGTCGTTTTGGCAACATCATTCCCGACTGTCATTCCACTGAGGCTGGATGAAATGAAGTGAAAGAGAGAGACAGAGAGGGAGAGAGAGAGGGAGAGTGCCTTCAGGCCAATAAGGATTGAACAGCCTCCCACACACTTCATAAAGCACCACACACTCTCACACACACAGCCTTCTGTTCGTACTGCATGGTTAATGCCCACACAGTATTCATTCCTCCAGGGCTTGGGCATACGTGTGTGTGTGTGTGTGTGTGTGTGTGTGTGTGTGTGTGTGTGTGTGTGTGTGTGTGTGTGTACGAGTGTACTTGTGCATACTTGCACGCACCTCAGTTCCCTTGAATCTCTTGTGTATCAACTCGTTTCCATGTAACATCTGTATCGTCAAGCACAAGAGGTCTGAAGAAAGTTGGGATACTGAACGGGTCGGAACGGGTGTTTTCGGAAAGGAAACCAAAGGATAAGCAAGACCAAATTGATTCTGCAAAGAGCCCGAAGCTTGGAACAAGAACATTTTATTGCTAACAAGTATCTTCCTCAGACATTCTTGTGGTATTGAATAATTAAGGCTGGATGTCAAGCCTCGAAACTTTTTTTGTTACTGACCAAAATGTTGTTTTGTATCGAAAGATGACATTACAAGTCTGTTCAGATTTGTAACATTGTTTACTCATTCTTTGATCAGATAGATTCTTGATTTTAATACATTTTGCCATTTTTTTATTTATTTTTTATCCAAGCAAAGTGCTCGTACCAGCTGCTTGTGTTTTGACAACATTTGAAAACATTGGGCCAAAAAGAGGGCTTTTGGGGCATTCCTAGAAAATCCCCAGATGTGATTTGAGCACTCAGATCCCAATGCCTCATGAATGTTTCCTTGCAATCACACCTGTGTTTAGAACCGCCTGCTTGTGATTGGATAATTCAGGACACACTGTAGTGCTTGGATCATTCAGTGTGCCTACACATGAACACAAAAAGAAACTAAGAAAGGGTGTAAAACACCACATAGATCTAGTTCCATACCTATGAAAACTGATCCGCTCTGTGTTCCGTTATGTTAAGTAACTCCAGTTATTTAAAGAGTTCTTTGAGTGTGTGTGCCTAAATCTTTTTTACCTCTGAGCATAGCCTCTTCATGCCCTTTGCCAGCCTACACACAAAAACACACACTCGTACACACAACTGGCATGCACACTTCCCACGCTCATACACACTCACACCCCGGTAGAGCTATGTCTCTCCTACGCACAGGAACTGGGGCAGGTTGTGTCGGTGCCTGGTATGAATAAAGCTTTATGTAAGCCATTCACTACACGCTCCCACTCACTCTGCAGACTGCGACCATTCAACACTTTTTTTTATTATTACAAAACCAGTCAACCTTAAGTAAGGTTAAACTGGAGTTTAACTAAGAATTATCTACATGTTTTAGGGTCACACTCCCTGCTGGGTTATTATGTGTGTGTGTGTGTGTGTGTCAGGAGGTCAGATAGATGTCTAGGTGTGTGTGTGTGTGTGTGTGTGTGTGTGTGTGTGTGTGTGTGTGTGTGAGATAACAGAGGGTAAAGCTGCGAGCCTAAATGACAGCAAGAGTTACAGTAAGTGTTTGAATTTTTTAGCTTTTCTAGCCAGAAATCAGTAATCAGGACGCTACATGTGGCTGATTTTGAAATAACAAAGAGGTTGAACTTGTCTGTTGTTATACATGTCTAGTGCTGCATCTGTAGACTAACATTACTAACACTAAACCTGATTGTACTCCAATCCAAACTTTCCATGGCCTCATTTTGAACCTTCTAAAACCAAGCTTCTGTTCTATTTCCTCTTCTGTCTGTGCGGGGCATCCGATATGTGCAACAGGCATTAAATGACACATAAGCCATGACGCTATGATACTGGTGTGTTTCACCCTTAAGGGAATAGTACCACACACTTCATTTTTAGTACCAACTTAGGCTCTAGGTCATCACCACTGTCAGCTGACCGTCCTACTAGCCAATCATCCTAAATTTGATGCCAAACTGAAAACCTGTTGTTTCTAACAGTCCTTTGGTTTTCAGACCACATTCCTGCACTCTTAACACCATGGAAAACATAAAAATATGACCCAGGTCTGAGCTAATGTTTTGTGTGTGTGTGTGTGTGTGTGTGTGTGTGTGTGTGTGTGTGTGTGTGAAAAAACACAAGGTAGCCCGAAGTTAACATTCCTGCTTCTAAAAATACAGCATGTTTTCCTCAATTGCTATTTTTAGATGTCACGTTGGGCCCCCAGACACACACGTCATCGAGGCCTGCTTACCAGCACTGAGGCCGGTGTGTGTGTGTGTGTGTGTGTGTGTGTGTGTGTGTGTGTGTGTGTGTTTGTGTGTGCGTGTGTGTGTGTCGCAATCAGAGTGCGAGGGAGGTTGCTTAAACCCTGAGATGAGGAAATACAAAGCAAAAATGCAATTTCAGCACGTGCGTGTGTGTGTGTGTGTGTGTGTGTGTGTGTGTGTGTGTGTGTGTGTGTGTGTGTGTGTGTGTGTGTGTGTGTGTGTGTGTGCGCGCGCTCTGCGGCTCTCTGCTGTCAGGTGTTGGTGTGGTTGAGAAACGTTAAACAACGGAAACACACACATCTACTGTGCCTGCTGCAGTGTTTGCAGTACAGTTGCAATGCCTGCAAGTACCATATCTGCGTATGTGTCTCTTGGTGTGTGTGTGTGTGTGTGTGTGTGTGTGTGTGTGGGGGGGGTGTTTGTGTGTTCTCTAGTTTGCTTTTTGAGCAACCAAGTAGATCAAACTATAACATCCAGAGAGGAAGGAATGGTGCTAGAGCTGATAGGTGCTCCGCTCTCTTGACTTGGCCTTTTTGGACGCCTACACACATTATGACACTCCGACGTCACTTCCACAGCGCTATTTATAAGCCTTTGTGTCTTTTTAGGAACAGCGTGGGTTTGCTTTGCATCGTTGACTCACTGAGTGGAAGGAGGAGGGAGGGAGGGAGGGAGGGAGGAGGAAGGGGTGGAAAAGCACAGATGGATTCCAGTGTGAAGAAACTAACTGAGCAATCAATGACATTTACATCCGCACATCAGGCACTTGACAACTTAATGAGTCCTCTCTCTACAAAGTACAGTATACAGTATTGTGTTGCACTAAGCAGCCAACATGGTACATCTTATTGTCAAGGTTTCAACACAAAACCAACTTATGGTAAGAGGGAGACATCGGGCTGTAGGTTAACTTGTCATCTGTACCATCATTGAGCTTTGGATTGTTTTAATGGATCATTTCGCATAACAAAACTAATTGGCTTTTTCTCTCTTTTGTTTTGGTGCAGGTCTTTTGGTGAGAAAACTGGAAGACTTTTGAAGCTAAAGAAAGGATCTACAAGCACTTTTCCTCATAGAAAAGTTAGTATTTACCCTTTGATAATACTCAACATGTTGTTTACCTTGCTTTACTGTTAACTTAAAATGCATTTAAGAAGTCCACAAACATGTTTCTTCTTTTTGTGTCCTCTCCAGATCACTCAAGGATTCTTCTGTCGTTAGATGTAAACTGGAGAGAAAACAACGCACAGCAACATTAGTGTTTACACAATGGCAAAAGGAGAGAAACATTTCTGATGTTATCCACTAAAGCTCCCCTTTTATTTCCACTTCCTGATTCCTGTTTCCAGCCTGGCTTTACAATCAGTCTATTTCAGCAATGGACGGGTACTTCCTGTTTCTGTGAACTTGTTGGCAGCCCTCAAAGGTTCAGCTATCATGCCTGGTAGTTGTGGGACCTTGTAACCCTCCAGAACCCACCCTCCCAACTCCCCCACCACCCCCTCTCTCCTCCCTCTTCTAAACCCACAGAAGAGCTTCACGAAAATGGAGGCTCGTGAATCAGCTGCCGCGGGGCAGAGATGCTCAAACAAGGAACCAGTGAAGGAGAAGGCGCTTCTGCAAAGAAAGTGGGCCTCCGAGCCCTCTGCTACCACCAAACGAAGCACTTTTGCTGACCCAGAGGCAAAACACCGTGAGAGTTTGCCTTGTGGTGCCACGGGGGGATCAGCACCCCAGCAGAAGTACGCAATTACGGGGAATTCTGGGAAGCTGCTAACTGGACCTTCTGCAGTTGGGGCCATGGGAGGCCCGCCATCTCAAGACCCCCAAGGGCCCTTTCCTCAGGGGTTCCCAAGGGGATACTCCTACCAGCTCAGCCAGCCGTACCCTCAGCACCCCCAAACTGAGCGCTTCCTCTCAGGAGCCAAACCCCAGCCAGGTCTAGAGCCTCATGCCTGGCCATTTGCTGGCCAGTTGCCCTCGGATGACCTGTACCCTGTAGGACACCCAGGACACACTCATCCTCATGGGGCTGGGGGAGGTAGGTTTCCGCGCCAGAAATCTCCCAGTTTACCCAGCTCCTTCGGACAGTATTCTCAGTCAGGCCCTGAGCCTGGAGAGGAGGGCTATAGCAAAAAGGAGCAGAAGCCGAAAAAGCCTGGTAAGTACATCTGTCACTACTGTGGACGAGCTTGTGCCAAGCCCAGCGTCCTGAAGAAGCACATCCGCTCACATACTGGTGAGAGGCCATATCCTTGTGTACCCTGTGGCTTTTCCTTCAAAACCAAGAGCAACCTTTACAAGCATCGCAAGTCCCACGCTCATGCCATCAAGGCTGGACTCGTACCATTTTCAGAGTTAGCTGTGGCCCGCAGCGGGGACATGGACCAGGCATCCCCAGTGGGCGAGGCCGAGGTCCACTCAGATGGAGAGCAGAGTACCGACACAGACGAGGAAGGTGTGGAGGGCTCCACCATGCTAACGGACAAAGATAGTCCCATCCCGCAGATCCCCTTTGAAGCTGACAAGAATACAGGTCATCTTAAAATGTTCTCATCTCAGTGAAATCAATAGATGTTAATGTTTTGAATGCATAAACTACTGCTTGGTATGGACTATTTTTTCTTAATAATTAAAACCTGAAAAAGCAAAAAAAATATATACTGTATATATTTTGTCAATTTTTTAAAAAGTGCCAGTTTACAACAATTCATTTAGATTTTTACTTTTTTATTGTATGCTGACTAACTCTGTTCAACTGCACTCATGCACTACACGTCTTATTTTTTGCTTAAAATCTTACTGTTTATTTGTTCTCTGCTTCACTTTTCTGTCTATCATGCTCTACTCTTTCTCACTGTGCAGGTGGTGTGGAACCAGCATATGCAGACTCAGCTGAAGAGCTGCCGGTCGGGTCTATAAAAGTGCCTATCCTTATTGTCCCAAAGCCTGGAGGAGTCCCCTCCACAGGGATGGAGTGCCCACCCTTTCAGGACATAAAGGGGTCACACCACATGTTCTCATCACATGCTGGCGTTAGAGCCCACTCACTGGATGACTCCCCTACCATCAAAGAACGTTTGGCCCTGAGGCTGAATGAGAAAAAAGGTCAGGAGTCTGACTCTGCCATGACCCAGTCCCTGAACCTCCTCAGTCCTCACAGCAAAGGCAGCACAGACTCTGGCTACTTTTCACGCTCTGAGAGTGCAGATCAGCAGATCAGCCCTCCAAATACTAATGTAAAGACGTACGAAGAGATTATGTTTGGTCGGACTTGGTACTACCGACCCAACTCCAGATCCCGACAGTCTATCACAGTGGGCATGGCAGGGGCAGACCCCAGCCTAGCTAGCTTAAAGCAACCAGGTGCTATTCTAGACATGGAGAAGATAGCTGAGGATCCTATCTGTTTCAGAGGTGATGTAGGAATCTCTGGAGATCCCAAGCAATATCCCACAGGACCCTGTCAAAGCAGTACAGGCCTTCTGGAGCCTCCATCAGATTCCGGGACGCTCATTAGGAGTAACTCCATGCCAACTTCTTCCCCTCCTAACCTTAGTGTCCCCCCAGCGATTCGAGGCAGCCACTCTTTCGATGAGATGATGACGACAGATGATGTGTTTTACCCACCAGGGCGCAGACTCAGGAGACAGGCTGCATTCGAACATTCTGCCAATGAAGCCCATGTAGGAGAGGCTGAGGGCTATGGACACATGCCCAAGAATTTAGCTTCATCTCTGGGTATGAAGATTGCTGAGCGCAACCCAGGAGTCCCAGGAGTCCAGGAGCACATTGCCTACAGCCCACATGGTACTAAAGTTAGCATGTCAGAAATAGCCACAAGAAAAAGGAGGAAAGAGAAGAGTGTTGGGGATGAAGAGGACAGCCCTGGGCATGACAGTAGCTGTAGCGGTTCAGTGGAGATGATAGGGGACTATGAGTTTAAAAAAGGTAGTTTTGATGGGTCGAGAGGCACCCCAACAGGGAAAGGCTCTCTTTACAGTGCTCACAGCCAGTCTGACAGCTTCGATACCTGTGCCAGCATATGCTCTGAGGACAATGTACTGTTTCCTGACTCTGAGGGCAGGAAGACAGCTGGGAATGTCATATCGGTCATCCAGCACACCAACTCCCTCAGCCGGCCAAATTCCTTTGAGAAGTCAGAGTCCTTTGAGCAGCCAGGATATCAGCCTTCAGATAGAGCTCCATCTAGCCAGTACTCTGAACAGTCCGACACAGAGATCTTTGAAGATGCTCTGAGTCCTGAATCTGCCCTACTGAGGACAGAGAGCATGGAGCAGCAGCTGCAAAGTGACAGTGACCTGGCTTCCCTCTCATCTTCGTCAGCTGCAGCATCACCTGGCCAGCCTTATCACATCCCACACAAGCTAGTCCGACAACCCAACATCCAAGTTCCTGAGATCAGGGTAACGGAGGAGCCAGACAAGCCTGAGAAAGATGCAGAAGCTTCAATGATCAAGGAGCCGGAGAAGCAGCAGCAGCATGTGGAGGAGTTCCAGCTGCCACAGAGGAGTGACACACTCGCCCAGATGCCATCGGAAAAGCTCCCACCCAAGAAGAAGAGGCTGCGCCTGGCAGATATGGAGCACTCATCAGGGGAATCGAGCTTTGAGTCAACCTGCACCAGCCTTTCTCGCAGCCCCAGTCAGGAGAGCAACCTGTCCCACTCCTCTTCCTTCTCCATGTCCTTTGACAGAGAGGAAGGCCTCAAGTCTGTCTCACCCACCAAACAGGTACTCTATTTATGTTTAATACTTTCAAGTTTCTTAATGACCCCTACAGCAGCCCTAGTAGCACTGGTCCTACAAATGTTAAAGGACATTATCATTATGTTATATACCGGTAATAGATCTTATTGGCTATGCTGTGCAGCGCCTATAATATACAGCATGCTCCCAATAAGTCCAAATGTAACACTTTTCTTCTGTGATTTTGAACCAGGATGACTCGTTGGCATCTGGTGGTGGACCTAAGCAGTCGGAGTTCCTGACGGTACCTGGCAGTGGTCATTCCAGCCACCACCAGCAGAGGGAGATGAGAAGGTCTTCCTCAGAGCAGGCGCCATGCACGCTGCCGACAGAGTTGCCTGAAATGCGCAGCAAATCATTTGACTATGGGAGCTTGTCCTCCTCCAGACAGGGAGAGATATACTCCAGTGCCTCTGCAATGAAAGAACGCCGGCGTGGATATCTTGTCCGACAGGTAGCATAAAAAAATCCCTACTATTGTAATTCTTTATTCATTCATTCTTTGTCATTTAGACAAATCCCAGGTGTTGATTGAGCACCTATGTACCGTGACCTAGATGGTAGAAAGAAAAGGGGGCTCAGTAAAGTGGTGTCTTATTTATTATTATTTATTTATTCTCTCTCTCTCTCACTTATGTCCAGCTTGGTGGATCCTTGAGTATTTGTATCAGATTTGAAGTTCTTGTATCCGTTTTAAGTATGATTTTATAGTTGTGTGTCATAATGGATGTCATATTATTGCTATTTAACCTATCCCTGCACCGACACTAAGGATTACATACTGTACTGACTAAGTACCACAACATTTAATTTCATAATTACTGACCAACTCGACTTCCCTGCTTACACTACATTTGACAGGCATCCCTGAGTGTTTATCCAGAGGCAGTCGTCCAGGAACTAGGGGGTGCTGAGATGTCAATCAAACAGGAGAGTCTGGAACATGGGGCATGGCCTGGCCCAACAGGATCCCCCCACAGCAGCAGCGACGTAGCCAGCAGAACCAAGAGAGTTAGCAGTAGCGCTGGTGGTAAGCCTTGCATTGTAGCAAATACAACTGTGTTGTTAAATAATCTATAGTTGCTTAATCATTTGTGATACGTTTCCAAACTTTTCAGTCACATTGTAGACAACATGTTGGGGTGTTTCTCTACTAACCCTAACCTTCAATGGAACTCCCTGTTACCATGTAAATGTTTACCGCACCCGCAAACCTGTGAACGCTAGATCGAGCTTCTACCATAGAAGTCTATGATCGTCTCTGTACACAGTCTTGTACCTTTGCCTTTTGTGACTTTTTCAAAATTTTATTTTGCGCCAAATCAAATGTCTTATGGTCACGATTCATCCCGTAGCTGATTGCCTTGGTTCCAGGCTTAAAACTCTTTATATAAGCATTTAATGAAAGGTCAATGGAGATATTGAATGGGAAAAAATCACTTCCAGAAACCATAGCCTTTAAAAAAGTGTTTGGACCATATTCTAGCCATTGAGTCATACATTATGGGACTATTATATGGGATTTCTTTTGAAGGGAAGAATTTCATTTCAAAATGCATTACATACATTATATTTATATGTTTTATGCACAGGTGTAGGATCTCACCAACACCAACAACACCACCAGCATCTCCTCCAGCACAGTATCAGTGAGGACAGCCTGCAGGAAGAACCTCTCTACGGCAGGTAAGACAGTCAACGCAACCCTTAAATTGCTAATAGACCTTCTTATTTAGCTGTGATGGAATGGACAAAATGCAAATGTATTGGTATCTTTATTCATTACTGCTAGTACTCCTAAAATAATTGCTATAGAGACAGAGCAAACTTGGAAAGCCACGCCCACAACAGGGGAAAACAGCTCTCCGCTCTCCGTTGACTTGGGATGCACTACCAACAATGTAAAGAACCTATACCATAAGTTTTTATAAGCTGTCGAACTGAAAAACTGAGCTTTTATGAAGACAAAAGTGGATACAGATGTGAGGAATCAGCAGGCAGAATGGGGAGACTGTGGGATCCTGACATTAAGCTAACGATATGTCCGATTGTACGTTGGCAGCAAGCACTTTGTTACCAAGTCAAATATCCAAATGTCAGTTTTAGGCTAACTGTATTTCTGAAGTTAAGCACGTAACGTGCATAAAGTTAGCTTAGTGTCAGGATCCTACAATCTTCCCATTCTTCCTGCTGATTCGACTTTACAGCAGCTTATAAAAACTTAAGTTATGGGTTCTTTACACTGCTGGTAGTGCATCCCACCACACAGCAGCTTTTAGGCATTTTTCTGTTGTTTGATAGTAGACGTAACTGACGAGGAGACATCTTCATGTAATACAAAATCAACAGAGAGCTGTTTTTCCCTCCGGTGGAAGCAGGACTTAAATGCGCTCTGTCTCTATCACCTATGCTGCTTCTCCAGCTGGTTCTACTATTATAATACTTAATTTGAAGACAAATAAGAGTATTTAATCTTTTCTCCATAATAGGTCCAATCAGTATCGCCTGCAGGCCCAGGGCTCGTCATCGGAGGGAGAATATCCAGGTCACGAGGTCATGAACAAGGAAGTAATCCAGCAGTACCCGAGTGGTCCCCCTTTCCTTTCCTACCAGCAACCAGGTCTGTTCTGGAGTCAGGAGGCCAGTCAGGCATCCAGACAGCAGCTGACCCTCCAGGCCCAGCAGCAACTCCAAAAACTCCACATCCGATCACCAGGCTCCCTGTCTGGACACCCACTCCACAAACAACCACCGCTCCACTCCCTGCATCAAATCCACGATCAGCAGCCACATGAAGGGAAATCAGAAAACCCTGGCTCTCAAGTGTACCCTGCGTCTTTCTCATCTCGCACCTCTCCAATGTCCCAGCAACAACAGCAAAACTTTGTTTCTCTCTCCTCCAAGCACTCCCTGATCACTTCCACCTCCGCCTCCATGCTTCTGCAGCAAGTCCAACCTGTCTTTGCCACCCAGAACCTGGGCTCCCAGTCCTCTCTGCCCGGTATGACGGTTCCTGTACGGATCCAAACCCATGTGCCATCCTATGGTAGTGTTATGTACACCAGTGTTAGCCAGCTGATAGCCACACATTCAGCCAGGCCGGGCATTGCTGACAGCAGCAACATGTCGTCTCCAGTGTGCGCCGTGAGTGCCAGCAAACCACCTGGAGGAATTGGAGGAGGCATTAACGGGACAGGCTTCAACCTGTCACACTTCCTCGGACAGATGGATGGCGCGACGCTGCGCTACCCAGCCTGGAAGGTTCCTGATTCACTACCAGAGAAATTCCTGAATACAGGGATCCCACTGTCACTAACGTCAGGCACCATATCCACAACAGATGCCTCGGGATCAGGTGTCGGAGGCAGCAAGCGCATGCTTTCCCCCACCAGCTCTCTGGAGCTCTTCATCGAGACTAAGCAGCAGAAAAGAGTGAAGGAAGAGAGGATGTATGGACAGATTGTGAAGGAGATGAGTGCAGTGGAGCTGAGTGGAACTGAAAGCTGTAGCAAACCTGAAAAGGGGCAGGGCAGAGGTCAGCGAGCTTGCCTGAAGAGCGAAGGCTCCATGGATGATTCTGAAAGGATGTCCTCTTCTCCTCCACTAAGTGACTTCCCAGTTGCCACCAAGATAGCCATTCCTGTCCGTTCCTCTGCCCCTCACCTCCCTGATGTTCCCCGGGCCGAGAGCTTCACCCCTCCTCTCCAGATTGTCACAGACCGCTCCCCAGTTTCAGGTGGTCGGGACTCCCCAGAGGAGCTCGATGTGGACGATTCAGTCCCAGAGCCCAGCTCCAGCCCCCAGTCCATGGTGTCCTCCAACGACGCAGACGACACTGACAACACAAATCAGCCTACACCCAATAAAATTCCTGTCAGCATGCAGGTTCAGCTAGCTGCCAAACAAAGCGCAGGATCATCCGAAGCAGTGGGCCAGACTTTGCTACTCACGGATGTAGCTGAGCAGTTTTTCCAGTTCCCAAGCCTGCGCACTATGAGCCGAGTCAGCTGGTGTTTCCTGAACTACACCAAACCCAACAGCACCCAAACTGCCTTGCATAGCTCCGTCTACAACTCGTGGTGTGTAAGCTCATACAACCCCAATCCTCTGAATCTTAGCACCAAGGCTGCGCTGGCCCTGCTGAGGTCCAAACAGAGGAGAAACACCGATTCCATGTACTCAACTGCAGCCATGTCGCCACCCAGCTCTGGAAAGCTGGTGTCATCTGTGGCCTGGAAGCTGAGGTTTGATCAGGTATGCTGTGCAATAGTCTCGCAATGCCAGACTGGAGTAAGGTCTGGCTACACCACACATACAGTACATTCCTGGATAGGAGAAAAAAACATTCAGGGTTGTTTGCATTCCTTTAAACCAATCACAATCGTTTTGGGCGGCGCTAAGCTCCGGACACAGCGACAGTGGCTCTGCCAAATAGTCTCGGTAAAGGGACTTGTTTTGGTGGAACATTTGCACCCCGCAAACGAAAACTCCACATAAAATATTAAATGCAGTTATTCACACAATACAGTAACGTGAGCTATTTAAATTGGCTGGATACATGGTAAACCAAGCCTGACATCTGATGCGCCGGATGTCAGGCTTGGTTTACCTGGAAGTGTGCTTCCGTTGATCTAGACTAGCCCTGTAATGATGTAAAATATAGAAGTTTAAAACAGTGTTAACATACAAACATATGCAGCAAATAACATTAACGTGTGCATGCAGTGATGCAATTACACGCACGGGAAGTGTGAAACGTTAATTCATGCTACTCCTCTCCCCTCTTGTCTTCTTCTTGTTTCATCTCTAGTTGAAACCAGAGCTGATGCCAGTTGATGTTGGTAATTATGGGAGGAAGATGAAGGGAGTTGTGTCGTGGGACCGTTCGAAGGAGGAGCAGGTAGAGAAGGAGGTCTCGGTCAAACAGCCCGCCACTGAACCGACCCGCATCAAGATCTTCGAAGGCGGGTACGTCCTGCAAATACACACACAGTCCAATCACTTTCGCTATTCTAGTGACCGAGATGAGCAGCACACATATTTTCTAGGAGTTTTTGTGGAATTTTTGTCTACATAAAATCTGGATGATACATAGGACATTTGCCTTTTTTAAACTGTTTGCCCTTGCCCTGTACAGTACACATCACATCACACACATTATTCTGGAGTTTCTTTCATCCTCCCTTGGAGCAGAGAGAAGATTGAAAGTCTTTTACTGAAAGTCTGCATTTATTTTTCTGTGACTGGGAATACTACTTAAAAGTCTCTGCTAAATAATTGAAATCCTAATGAGACTTGAAAGTCAATAATCAAAGGAAAAAGTTATAAAGACAGCCTAATGTAGAAGAACATACACATGAATCTTCTATAAACAGGTTTAACTTTGGTATGATTATATCAATGTTTTTCCAGACACAAATGCATCAAAATAATGTTTTCATTTCAGTTTCTTGTTTGGTTTCTTTGTAACTATCTCAAAAGGAGTTTCAGTCACATCTGGTGCGCAGATATCACTTTTTTTAAGGAATAATTGGTTTGATTTTGACAGTGATTTGGATCTGTGATTTTCTAAAACTACCAGCAGAAACTGAGAAGGCTAGAGACACGAATCCAAACCATTATGATTCTTTTTAGAGCCAAGAATCAATCAATCAAGCTACCGAACAAAGCAATGTCTGAGTGTGATAGCAAGCTCAGTATTTCAAGATGTTTTTGCTCTCTTTTATTTGCAGTATCATCGATTATATGAACATTTTTATCCAGAACTTTCCACAACGTGGGCACAAAGTCCTTTAATTACAATTCTCTCTCCACTCTAAAATAAATTAAAAAAAGACAACATTAAAATGTAATAAAAAGAGGAATGCATCAATAAGTAAAACTAAAAAATAACCAATAACAAAAATAAGACACCGGTGCCTCTGACTCACAAAATGTGGAGCGGTCTGATTACTTGTTTTATCCTTACAGCTCAATATTCATCAAAACTGAGCACAGACGACTTTTGTATGAAATTTAAGGGCATCTGTTTCAGCATAATTAATCGGAAAATCTTCTTAGGTAAAACAAATGAAAAAAAATAGACTTATCCATTTACAACCTATTCTTTGGGCTTTATTTGTGCCTGTGTGAGTCAGGCCAACAGCCTGAGCCTGGTAAACCCATCACAGGCCAACGACTTGAGCTGCATCGCTGTAATTGGACGTCGGCTTTCATTATTCTTGTTCTCACTTTTATAGACTGGTGTGAAGTGAGATCTGTCCCTCATTAGTCGTATTTTAAAGGCTTTTTCACGCTGTTTTTTCTAACAACAGCAACTTTAGTATTTATTTATTCTGTTAAAAGAAGTTTTATTAGATTTCTTTTATTTGCATGTTACTGTGTTGTGTTTTACAACAATGTGTCTCACTCATAACAACATAGTTTTCATTATTCAAAAGTTCGGAGCATGACTGAAGTCTCATTCCATAACTAATATACTAAATACTGCCGATAATAAAGCATTTCAACTTTTGTTTTTGACTCATAGGACTGAGGTCAAGAAGTACTTTATTTGATTAGATATTTTCAGATTTAAATCATCATTTTGCCAGTTTTTAAAGGATTTGTTGAAAGACTCATTTGTCCTAATAGCATAGCACAAGTATGGAAAAAGAAATTTCAAAACCATGCTTGGCCCTACTTTTAGAGATCTGTTGTGTGGTGAGGTCGTTTTTTCATTTGACAATAGAGGCAATAAAAGGTTTTGTTTGATAGCAATGAAGCCAAGAAGATCCTTCGTTATTATTTATCATGTTATTAAAGTCACATAAATCTTAGTTCCCCGTATAGAAAGCACAGGAATGTGTCCTAAAACGTACCTTAAATGGTCAAATAAAGGCTGTGTGAGGGAGTTAGAGCTCTGTATTTTGAGACATTCCTACAGTATCATAATGTTTTATACTCTTACAGTAGTGCCAGTGAGACCAAGGTTACTAAATGGAACAGACGGTGCGCACACACACACACACACACACACACACACACACACATGCAGGGAGTTATTAAATGCAGCAGACAGTGAAGTAATTCCCTTTTGTCCCCAATGGACACTTTAGAAGCAATAAGTGGATGAAAGCATACAAACAAAGCTGGCAAAAGGGCAAAGACTTACACACACATGCACTTACATAAACAGCATGAATGCAAGTAATAAGCAATCAGACGCACAGAAACACACACAGGGTCGAAGTCTTTCTGGATGAAAGAACTCCCCAAAGGGCAAGTTTTGACAGAGAAAACAAACCCATTACTTCTGTGAAAAGTTTCAGTAGTTTTGAAAGAAAATCTGCTTTATGATCTTGCCGTGTGCTGTGAATAAAATAAAATAAAACAAAACAATCATCATAATTCATTTTCATAACTGGCCGCAGCTGTGTAAACGTCTCGACTCCAGACAAGCGTTCAGAGGTATTTCCCACTTCCGCGGCGCAGTTGAAAGACACGTTTGCCCAGGCGGGTTGTTTGATGTTCCTGATATTTGACCGCCTTTAACACATGAGGCCCTGAACTACCCATTACCTAGTGCAGACAGGACAGGAAACGACACAGTTCAACCAGCCCTTTTTTCAACACAAACAAGAGATTTCGCATTGAAAAAAAGAACCTGAATGTGATGCTTCTGCCGCAGAGCAAAGACAGACTACATTTACGAGCATTTGACTGGTGGTCGGTGGTAATTTCTCTCCATGACAGACAGACTCATGCACTGATCCTGCTGCCAAGTGTCCGCTGTTTCACTCGAAGCCTCTTTTGGAATAGAAAAGCATGCCTGACAGTGATGTTGTGTTTTTTTTTGTTTGTTTTTTAAAGTCTTTTGAAAGGATAAGTTGGACTGGAGGGAGGACTGTGGTTATCTGTTTTTAGAATAAAGACAAAAAGGGCACCATGAAGACAACAAACACAAATCCCAGAGGTGGAATGTTGCATTGTTTCCCATTTTAGCTTCAGAGCCCCTGAAACAAAGACATCTCAACTACAGTTGCATATGTTGTGCGAGTTATGTCCAGGTCGACCAGAAATTGATCCGCGAATAAAATGCAGAACAAGCAACAAAAACATGGGGAAAAGCGTCAAAGATTGAAAGGTTGAAAAAAGTGTCACAAAGGTCGTAAAAAAGTGACAAAAACGTCAAAATGTTGAAAAAAAGCGTCAAGAAATTTGAGGGGGAAAAAAACTGTAAAAAGAAAATAGTGACAACGTGGACTCTCATGTCCCACAAACATCCTCTGTGGCGGACAAAAGTTGTCGGAGAACGAATCATGCAATTTCAAATATAAAAAACAAAAATACAACTGTGAATCAAGTTCTATGGACAAAACTGTTAAAAAACCAACCCGTTCTCATTCCGAACTCGTAAAATAAGGACGTTTGGACAGTGGCTGTCGGCGTCTGATGCGACGAAAAAGGCGTCTTTCAGCGTGTTTGTGTAACGCACCGGGGAGAGCAGCAATTAGATAGGATTTAGAGAGGAGTATGTAACGGCAAATTTCCGCGTAAGGAAGTTGGTTGGGTGGGTAACCAATAAGTTACAAGAAATTTCAGTATAGAAAAGCCAAATATATGTTTGCGGTTATTTCCTGCAGAGAGCAGCGACAACTTTATTTTTCAACTTAAGGTATTCTTATCAAACGTGGGTTATGGTATAGGTTTATTTAAGAAAAACAACACTGTATCCATGTCACATTCTCATTAGGGGCTGAGCCCCCCTAAAGGTCTGATCCTAGAATCGCCCCTGGTTGGTAGAGAGTTCAGTCTTTTTTATATATAAATGAACATTATCTGTTAAACTTCAGTTGATCATACCCCTTTCTATTTATTTAGACTTAAAGCTCGGAATTCATGTTGTTTCTTTTTGCTTTTGATCACTAATCTTAAAGGAAACATATGGAACTCTTTTGTAAAAGATGTTATTTCTATTTTTCAGTCTCTGTTACCTGCTCTTTCTTCCAGGTACAAATCCAATGAGGACTATGTTTACGTTCGCGGCCGCGGTCGGGGGAAATACATCTGCGAAGAGTGCGGCATCCGCTGTAAGAAACCCAGCATGCTGAAGAAACACATCCGAACGCACACTGACGTCCGGCCGTACGTCTGCAAGTTCTGCAACTTCGCTTTCAAGACGAAAGGTAGACGGCTTCTTCCTTTTACTTGTTGCTGCTCGTTTATGAATATAAATGTGACGTAGACGTGGACTTTTCAAGGATTGGAAAACTTTCTGACTGCAGTCAACATTAGATACAGTAGATGTTTGTTCTGTGCTATGATTCAACAAAGAGGATGTTTCATAATCATCTGATACATTTGCTCCTCATCAGGGTAGAAAACCCTTTTTTGATTATCATGGTGCAGTATATTTTTTGGCTGTTTGCTAGCCTGATGTCGTCATACTCAGATTCTAGTCAGAATATGAGTCTGATTCTGCATCTGAATCTACACATCTCGATTCTCCAGCGGCAGCCATCTTTGTTGTAAACGAAAAATTTGCTCAGCGAGTCACTCTGGCATTGAGTAATGATGCTCATTAACTATGTCCTTGTAGCCGAGCTGCACCAATCACATCAGTGTATCTGATATTGGCGGGCCAGAGGCGAGCTAAACAGATGATGACAGCGCTGCGATGTCGAAGTCATTAGTAAACATTGCAAGATGGCTACGGATGAACACCAGTTGTTTGAAACGGCTTTGGCCGCTACAATGAACGAGTTAGACTGGGCTTTTTATCTAAAAGAGGAACAGAAGATGGCGCTCAAAGTCGTCGTAGTGTTATCCCATTGCGTGCAGTGAGATTTTCAAATGCGTGCTTGGTGCCGCCCCTCGAGTTGGGCCGTTTTCATTACTCAATGCCAGACCCTTAATCTTTCGGATTTGGGTCTGGAGTTCCAGGCTATCAGAAAATGGTATAAAAGAAAAATGTGGATCAGTGTTTCCCAAAGCCCAAGGCGACATCCTCACATGTCTTGTTTTGTCCACAACTCAAAGATATTCAGTTTACCGTCGACGAGGAGAGAAGAAACTTTTTTTTTAGGTGTCCCCGTCCACAGCAGGACATTGCTCAGCTTCCGTGTCGGTACTCCTGCCTGCTTCTCCAAACTGGGGGCGCGCCGACCGCCATCTACTGTAGCTAACACACTGATGGAGAAGTAGCTCATACAAACGCACTTTAAAACATCCAAACTATCCCTTTAACTGAAGAATTAAACCACTAAGTGGTTAAATGAATAAAACATGCAGAGAGGCTGTGGTCCGACAGGAACCTCCTTCACATCAGATGCTGACTCGCTGACATCCCATCCGTAATAAAAAGCTTTCATCTGCCCGTTAGATTTTCTCCCCACTTACCAAGAGGTCAGACCAAGTTGAGTCATTTTGTCATTAAATTGCATTATGTATGAATTATATATAATTTGTAGATTGTAATATCGTGGTCTTCCTCCACCGCTTCTATTTCCATTTCACCCTCTTTCTTTGTCACAGCCAAACAAGCTCTGGTTTCCAGTGAGACTAGTTGAAGGGTCTATTAATGGTGTGTGTGTACGTGTGTGTGTATGTGTGTGTGTGTGTGTGTGTGTGTGTGTGTGTGTGTGTGTGTGTGTGTCTGTGTGCGTGTCTGTCTGTGTGCGTGCGTGCGTGTGTGTTTTGTAGGAAACCTGACGAAGCACATGAAGTCTAAGGCTCATATGAAAAAGTGTCTGGAGTTGGGAGTCTCCATGTCTTCTGTTGAGGACAACGAGGCCGATGAAGGAGGTAGGAAACACACACACACACACACACAAGCGACTTTGGGGTACGTCCCAGGTCTTTAAATTGCACCCACGTTTCCTTCACTTGCTATATTTGCATTTTTCCGGCACTGTGTCCGCCATTTTCATAGCTTCCTCTTGGATGCATGCTTACGATCTGACACCTGGTTTTTATAGCGGCTGACGCCCAAAAAATGTCCTGAACGCAGCAAAATAAAAATAAAATCCAGGCAGAGTCTCTGCAGGTACAGACACCAGCGCATACTTTTAGTGGGTCAAGTGATGATTGAGCAGCATTATACATTGACTACGTCTCAGGTTGTTAAATTGCACCCACGTTTCCTTCTTTTGCTTCCCTCAAGCGAGGAGAGGGGAAACAAGGCATGAGACGTCCTTTCCTCTGAAGCATCACGTGAATTTGTCGTGTGTCTGGGCGGAGTAAGCAGCGGCTTTCAGCCGCACGGCTTCCAGGAAAGGCTGCTCTTAGGCTGTGTATCCTCGGGGCGGGAATAAGAGCTTTGAGACGGCCTTCATGAAGGAGGACTAGAACAAACTTCCGGTTCAAGCGAGGAGCGAAGAGCTATCAAATAAGAGACTTGGGAAGCAGCCTAAAACACAACCTTACCCACACCATCACACACCCTCACACACACACACACACACACACACACACACACACACACACACACACACACACACACACACACACACACACACACACACTCACGCCCTCCAGGAACTGCAGGGACATCCTGTTGCTCAGCGCGGTTGTAAAGGGACAATTAGTGTAATGGAAAGCAGAGCTCATCCTGACAGCCAGGACTCATGTCAAACAACCCCAGTACACACGTAAGCTGCTTAAAAAAAGAAAAAAACTTCCTTCCACCATTTGTTTGGAGTCTTTTATTAGATTATTATAATATCCCCATTAAACAATTTTAAAGCCACTATTTTACTTTCCGTCAGTTACTCAGAAATAGCAACAAATGTTTGCTGTTCATCTCCTCCGACTGGGTTCACGAGTTCAAGCCCGTTAATCAGCTGATATGATATAAATATTCTATTTATTACTGTGAATATAAATACATAAAATTCTACTGGGAACTATATTCTCAGAAGGCGAAGCACTGCTACTTCTACTACTTGGGCGGAGTACCACGGAGCTTCTCAGTTGCTGCGAGCAAATCACTCCGCCCAAGTAGCAGAAGTAGCAGTGCTTCCAGGATCTGTGCTAAGCTAGGCTAGCGGTGGGTGCCTCTGTGAGTTACAACACGCACAGAGATGAGAAGGGTATGTATGCTGATACGGTGAATAAGCTAAAGTCCCAATAAGTCGGTGTGTTCCTTTAAGTTAAAAAACATACTCTCTACAGTTACAGTTTGGTTATGTTTAACCACCAAAACTACTTAGTTAGGTTTGGAAAAAGATCGTGGTTTGGGTTTCAAATCAGACGTTATTCAACCTCTTGTGACGCTAAACGTGACGTTCGTTAAGTTAAAAAAACTTGCTTACTTTTATTTTCAAACGGGACTCGAACCCCACTCTCCTGGGTGAAAATCCTGTTTTTGTTTGACCCATCCACACCCCCAAATGAAATTTTGGCGCCCTTATATTTCGCCACCTTACTTCCTTCTTTGGTGTCGTCATAATTACTACGTCCACTAGAGGGCGCCGCCACTGGAAACGTAAATATAGGTCGTAATTGCTGCTTGAACATCGTACCAAAGTCTGACTTGTAGCTGGAGCTAATTTTCCACCATGTAGACCACCAAATTAAATCTTACTTAAGTTGACCCAGAGTGAGCGATTGTGTTTGTGTGTGTTGGCTCTGCATTTAACCCACACACATGCAGGGTTTTTGAATACGAGAGAGTTTCAGAAAGTCATTCAGTGAGTCGTCGAGACATAAACATTTGTGGTTTGTGAAAAAAAAAACTGTTGTATATAAGAGACTAACTGGAAAAGTAGCCCAGTGTTAGTAGATCTGATTTCCACCCATAGCGGTCAGCTAAATACAATTTATTAAATCCGGCTTCTGCTTCTCTTCCAGGAGAAGCAAATCAGATTGATGGAGAAAAGTGTGGAGGAGAAAATATATATCATATCAATGTTTTTAGATTTTTAGATTCTTCGAGATGAAACGATCTGAAGAACTAACGTGTATCAACATCATTTTTATCCTTCTTATATTTGAGAATGTGTGACATGCACCAACAACATCATGACAAATTCCTTATATGTGCAAAAACGTACTTGGCAATAAAGCCCTTTCTGATTCTGATTCTGATTCTGATTTTGATCAACTTTGACTCTGTACTGCGAAGAGTTACAACAACAAACCAACTTTTTTATTGCCCAAATTCCCCTTTTTGTCAGTTATCAGCCAATCAGCTACACTTTATAAGAAAGACCCACAGTGATGGTTGGTCACCTGCCAACAGTAACTTTGCAGCTACTGTACAGTAAGCCAATATTTGGCTGCAGTCCATCCTGCAGAAAAACTCAAATGACTTTGTTTTATTGTGTTTTCTATTTTATTGGTTTGAGCTGCTGGGAATGTGGTTTAGTTTCACCTCGAAAGTCTTTCTGTTACCACATATTAATAAAAACTCTCTCTCTCTCTCTCTCTCTCTCTCCACTTATCTTTCTCTTCTTTTGTTTGTTGTTCGCTTCCTTTTGCTTCTTCTTCCTTTTCTTCCTCTTCCACTTCCTCTGCTTCCTCTTTTCCTCCCCTTTTACTTTTCTACTACATTTGCACCCTCTGCTTGCCTTTCTTCTTGTTCTCTCGATACCTCTATCTTTTTTTCCTCTTCTTCTTCTTCTTTTTCTCTTCCTCCTCCTTTCAAAGATGTCGGAGAGGAAGGCCAGAGGTCTGAGAAGATGCCCCGCGGCGCCATGGCAGAGCACCAGTTCTCAGACGCCGACGACTCGGACGGCGGCGAGGACGACGGCGACGAGGTGGACGACGACGAGGACGACGAGGACGAGTACGACGGCGACTCCACGCCGAAGACCCGCTCGCGCTCCACCAGTCCGCAGCCGTACAGCCTGCCCGCCGTGTCCATCACGGCCGTGGCGTCCTCCCATTCCGCTCCACACCTCTCGCATCCCTCGCCATCGGACCTCCTGGGCAACACCCACAAGCCCCCGCTGTTTGGCTACTTCACCACCGTGCCGAGCATCCAGATCACACCGCAGGCTCCACCCGGCGACCGCGGCCAGGAGGAGTACCAGCGAGGCCTGCAGCGGGCGCTGGGCAGCCGGCTGCTAGCTCCGCCCTCCTCCTCCTCCATGGATGAAGACCTCCCAGACCTCTCCTCGCCCTCTTCCCGCCTATCCTCGCCCGGGCCGGATCACTCCGGCTGCCCGTCCCCGATCTCCCCTTCCTCCTCGCCCTCAGCGCGTCGATACCTCTCCCCACGCCGGGACCTCTCGCCCCGCGCCGGACACCTCTCCCCCCGGCGGGACATCTCTCCTCTGCGTCACATCTCCCCCAAGAGGGACCTGGGGGCAGGGGGCGCTTACAGGCGAGACCTCTCCCCCCGGAGGGGACACCTCTCGCTGCTCTCGCCCCTCTCTCGGCCCACGTCTCCGGCAGGAAGAGACTACAAGCGTGACATGTCGCCACGAGGCCGTCACAGGGCCATGATCCGGCCTGTTTCTCCTCGCCGAGGGCTCCACCAACACCTCCACCACCAAAGGTGAGTCCAGGGGGAATGAACCTGGCCGAGGTTTCATCGTGTCTGTTAGGTCAGTCTTTAGGGCCTTTTCACACCTGAAACGTCAAAACCAAGGTTCATGTTTTTGTTACATTGTATACATTTGATCCAGTTAGTTTTTTTTTTGGTCCGGGGGAGGTTTTACACCTGTAATTTTGGTTCAGAACTGGCAAGTCCGAAAGTCCGGACAAAATGAGGTAGGTGTGAAAGGCTCCTTAAGGCGTTTTCACACCTATAGTTTGTTTGCTCTGGTCCGAATCAGTTGATGAGTTTGTAAACTTGGAGCGATTTCCCCTTTGGTTGGTTTCGTTTCACACCTGGAAAAATGCGTCATTACAACCCACACAAGAACGTTCACTTCGCTTATGGGCCAGATGTATCATGGGGAGGTTTCCGTGGTCAAACCAGCTCATTTCATTTAAATAATCAGATCTGCTCTGGTCACCTACACTTCTGGTCACCTACACTCGCTCTGCTGTGCCGTCGTCTGTCTCCAACTTTAGCGGTGGCTGGTTTGACCACGGAGATGCGAGTGACAGACGCCGAGCTTAACTGCTGTCTTCTACAGTTTGGCTGCTCTGCCGCATCGCATTTTTCTAAGACATTAGCTCAGACTGGCTGAGTATATAATATAGTGTGGTAATTCCTTTTTACAATTAAAATTTGAAATGATAAAGGCACTTGCAGATTACAAATTAGTAAAAAAAATGTAAACCATACCATGGTGTTTCATTTTTTTAACCCCTGTTCTTAAGATTTCATCTAACTTATTTTTTTCTTTTTACAAAATGAACCAAAACACAGACAACAAGGAAGATATTTGGCAGATAATGAGAATAAATATGAGACAAAAATGTAATAATAATATCTAAACTTGAACTGAAATCAAACACCGTTAAGCTTGCTTGGGTACTACAGGTAAAATGATATAACAGAATAAAGAGCATATTTCAAAGTAAAGTCTGCAGCAACACATAAAAAAAACTAGATCAGCAATGCAGGACTTTTACTCGTAGAGGAATAATTTAACGATGTGTTATTAAGTCAAAGATTGAATGTGATATTTCTACTTTCCAGCCAGCAGAGTGGATCGCGGGGTCTCAGGCCGGCTCACCAGGCCGGGGTGCTGGGTCCAGCAGAGCTGGGACGTCGCAGAACCAGCGCAGAGATGCAGATGGTAAGAGTCCATGAAACTCCCAAATTAGAGACTCTATAGTCAAATCTGAATAAGTTATGTTACTCTTTATTGTACTCATCTGTTTATTCTCTGTAACCTTTCTCTTTTTTGGGTCATGTACTTTAATGTAAGGTTTTGTTAGATGCTGTGGATTTGAATATATTTAAAGCTACGCCAGGCAACTCTGCACTTAGACTCACTCAAGTGGCAGCATGAGATAAACATGTACTTGCACTTTGCATTTTGGAAGACTTTATTACCCTGTTCATCTTTGTGTCACAGATAGGAGCAGCAGTTAATGTTTCTCTGAACAGAGCACTCACTTGCTACTGTTTACAGTTTACATTTTGCTAATGGATTTCAATTTGTCACTTGTTTTTATTAAGCCTGGCAGCAGAGGGTTGGGATGAACCTTGAGTGACTTTGTGACAACAAGTCCTCCAAACCGTCTGACGATATAAGTTCTTTATTCCTCCCCTCTGACACGACCCACAGGAGGGATTTCAGTCCTCATATCTAAACCTGAGAATGTAATGGTTGCGGTTTTAAACACTTTGTTAACATTGTGAAAGAGTCGCAGTTTGGTTAGGTTTAGGCACAAAACTACTTAAAATCAGATGTCACTTCACTTCCGGTTACGCATGTGACATCTGAACGCACTCCGTTCTGTAAAGTTAAAGAAACTCACTGTTGGGGTACAAGAAAAGGTATCTCGATGGCTAGGGTTAGGGGGTTAGGGTTAGGGTAAGGGGGTTAGGGTAAATGGGCAGGGTTAGGGTTAGAGTAAGGGGTTAGGGTAAGGGGTTAGGGTAGGGTTAAAATAAGGGGTTAGTGTTAGGGTTAGGGTAGGGTTAGGGTAAATGGGCAGGGTTAGGGTTAGAGTAAGGGGTTAGGGTAAGGGGTTAGGGTAGGGTTAAAATAAGGGGTTAGGGTTAGGGTTAGGGTAGGGTTAGGGTAAATGGGCAGGGTTAGGGTTAGAGTAAGGGGTTAGGGTAAGGGGTTAGGGTAGGGTTAAAATAAGGGGTTAGGGGGTTAGGGTTAGGGTAGGGTTAGGGTAAATGGGCAGGGTTAGGGTTAGAGTAAGGGGTTAGGGTAAGGGGGTTAGGTTAGGTTTGGGTAAGGGGTTAGGGTGAGGGGCTTAGGGTAAGGGGTTAGGGTTAGGGCAAGTGGGATAGGTTAAGGGGGTTAGGGGAGTAGGTTTAGGGTAAGGGGTTAGAGCTAACCCAACACCCCAACTTGCGTCCTTGCACAAAACTTGACGCTCTTTTACTTTGTCACCTTACTTCCTACTTTGCTCCCATCATAATTACTGGGGCCACTTGAGGGCTTATTATTAGGATTATAAACGTAAAAATAAGTCGTAATTGCTGCTTGAACATGGCGTTTTTCGGGGGAGAACAGTCTCCTTTGTGAGCAGAATGAAATGGACTTCTCACTGTTACCACTCCACTTTAAATACTTTTAACATTATAAAGGTGCTTAACTGTGATTTACTAAACCGTCTGCTGTGGTCCGGTGTTAAACGTGAGGCAGAAATGTGGTAAGTAAAAGGACAGAAAGAAGAAGGAGCAGGGAAGAAAAGCGTCTGGCAGACGGAGCAGAAACATTCAGAGAGGATGAGGGAATAAAGAGCGAGTCCGATAGACTGAGTGTGTTAGAGAGAGGGATGATTGAAGATAGGGCTGCTGGGTTCTGGTGGTAATGGGATCTTGGCCGGCATTAGTGTGGTTAATAACACGGCTGTTTTTCTTCTTAAGAGCCCTACTCCAAACTCTGGCTTCTGCTGGCGGTCCCACTCAAACAAAGCGTGAAGCAAAGAATGAGACTGGCTCGGCTTTGATAACCGACCGCTCTCCGAATGATAGATTCATGTTTTCAGACACAAGACGTTTAGCCTGAGCCTGAGTTTGTTTTTCTTACCAACACCTGCTGTCCAGAACCACCACATATTTCATCAAGGCTTATTAGTTTATTTAGTTACAAAATATTTGGTTTTTCATTGCAAAGCCTCAAATTTGTGTTTATTGTAACAAGCGCTGTCTAATTAGTGTTTGTTTTGTGGGTAAAAAATATGAAATCAACTCACTACTTCATGATTACATGTTTTTTCATGTCCGTCTCCTCTCGTGTTTCCAGGAACATTGTCTGGGTTCGGCATCGCCAGGGCAACGGGAGTCCAGTCCACCTCACCAGGTTCTGTTCAGTCACCTTCCTCTCCACTCTCAACTCCAGGTATTTATTGTTATATCTCGCTCTTTTTTGTTTGTTTTATTTTTTGGATTTTGCGGTGTTTAAAACGTGTATTTTATAGGATTAATTTAATATAATTTTCTATAATTTTTTTTGTTAAAATATATATGTCATTCTTTTGTAAATATCTTTTCATTTTTTTCCCACTATTTGTATTTTTTATAACTTTATTTTTAATATTTCATTTTTTTATTTTATGGTTTATGCTTAGTTTGTGGATATTTTTTTAACTATATTTTATATTTCAATTTTGTATTCTCGAAAGCACTTTGTAAACGTGTTGCAAAAAAATAGGATTCATCACTTTGATTGTTTCACTATAAAACAATGGACCTTTTTCACAGCAGACATGTTGACTTGTCATAGTAGGAAAAGCACAGCTGAGATTGATAACCTTAATGATGGCTCAGTTCCATCAAGTGTCCCAGTGAGCTATTTCAGTGAGTCAGCATGAACAATACCAGGACCTCTCCTAAGTGGAATGCAGCCATCAGTAATGGTTTTGAATACACCTGTGCTTTTCCTACTATGACATGTCAACATGTCTGCTGTGGAAAAAGGTCTATTCAGCAGAACTGTTGAAACTAAATAAATCATACAAAATAAAATAAATACCCAGATATAAAAGTGAGTAAAAGATCTTTTTTTTAAAGTTTTAGTAATTGCCTTAAACAGCTGCTCACTGTTCTTATCAAACAAACAGGAGGAGATAGAGCATTTATGGTGGACTATTTTCACAGCTGATTACTCCACATTTGGTGCTCTAGTGCAGTGGTTATTATTTCACTGATGTGCCCCCTTTAAAATATTGTTTTAGCCAAGTACCCCCAGACCAGAGCAAATAATTTATGTAAAAAACAAAAAAAACATCTATAAAGAGGCACGTTTTGTTCGTCTGATTTAAACAACAACTGAAAAACACTTAAATGCTATTTTAAATGTTTAGAATCGCCAAATGTATTCATTATTATAGTATAGTTATTTTAGAAATTATGCATGACATATATATATTTTTTTAAATTGAACTTTCAAAATAATATCTCACATACCCTCTGCAGTACTCCAAAGTACCCCTAGGGGTACCCCCATTTGAGGAACACTGCTCTAGTGGTTTGGGTCTTTTCATGGGATTGGGTAACAAGAAGTAGAAGAACGTAGAAGAACTCTCTTAACACGTGACTTTTGATTTCAGGTGCGTTCGCCGTTCCCGATGATCCCCATCGGCGGGATCCAGATGGTACACTCCGTCCCCGCGTCCGTCACCTCCGCTCT
>NC_135872.1:2760327-2807827 GCF_031162955.1 Sander vitreus | reverse complement strand
ATGTACTTAGTTACATTCCACCACTGCAAATGGCCCTCACTCATCTGACCACCTGTTGGAAAAGTGATAGCGGGAATATCTTTTCGAGAAATGCCTTTTGTAGACCTCAGAAACTTAGAGAATCTATGACGATGAGAACAGAAGCTGTTTTGGAGGCTTGTTGTGGATCAACACGTCTGGATCATTGATGTATAATAAGACCTGATCCCAGCGTTCGAGGTAGAGCCCCATTGATTCCTGTAAGAGTTGCTCAGTGGCGCATGAAGCCAAAAGAATTCAACTTCTGCATATAAAATGACCCAGATGATGGCCGCTGCTTCTGCACTGTGCGGCCCATAGAGCAGGTGCACTAGAGACCACCGGTTTAGCGCTCTGCTAACTTGAATGGGGGTTAAATGATTTAATCGTCTTTAAAGACTTTCCAAATGTTATCGGACCGAATGGATCAAATTCTGAAAGTGTAACAAGTCATTTCGTGGGGGTTGTGACGCTTAAAAAACATTTACCCACCAATTTACAGACGTCTCTTTTTTGCCATGTACAGTTAGTCTGTCGGAAAAGGTTTTGGGCCGCATGGCATCACGCAACGCATTCTCATGAACGGGTTCGTAGGATAGGCAGTTGCTAGATGTTTAAGCCGCTACAGAGCTTTGTGATGCCTGCTACAGAGCTCCGTCACAGCTCGGTCGTATCAGCAGCAGTTAGTTGGTGTGTTTAGCCGCTACAGAGCTCAGCGACATTTTGCTACGGCGCTTCGCATGGCGCTCCGTCAGGTCAGCGGTAGTTGGTGGTTCAGTTACCCGAGAATAGGTGACTTTGAGCCGGGTACAGAGCACTGCGAGCTGCAGTGGAGATTACGGTTAAGTATAGTCAAGAAAAAGTGAGAAAGTTACGTCTAGGCACCAAAATAACAAGTTAAGTTTCAGAAAAAGATCGTGGTTAGGAATTAAATCGCTCCCAAGGAACATGAGAACAGGCTTCATCATGTGACAGACACGGAAGTTGCAATTCCACCATTTGCCTGCTATATCAAATTGGCTTCAAAGCCCGGCGCACTTCCTGGGGGCCAGATCTGAAGAGACGGATGGACAAAACACATGAAGCAGTATGTTGGTGTAATGATCATTTAAAGGTAAAAGTGTGATCGGCGGTGATCAACAATTACAATTACGATACACCCAAAAACTGTTCACACAAGTGAAACTGATATTTTGACCACAACTTGTGGAAAATCCCTAAATTGGATCATCCCCAGAACCTAATCAGTGGTCTGTTGGCCCAGAGCCGATCCGCCCAACACATTTCACAGAAAACTCTTGATCAATTTGAGTTTAATATAACCTGCTGACAGACGGGACAGGAAACAAATACAATGATAGAGGTGACATCTATATGACCCAGAGCTTTGGGGGATTTTCCAACTACAAATATATAATAAACTGAAAGTTGGTGAGTGTTCTGTTGAAGATAATCCCTTTCCACATATTTTAGAAAAAGGCTTCAAAATAACTTAGCAATAAAAACAGTGGAAAAACAAGCTATTAATGGAGAGAAAGATCCCTGGAGATATGGGCAGGGCAAAGCATGCTGGGTACAATAACACAGGAGGTCGAGCCAAAAAGCTCCTCTGTTTACTGTTTGGATCAAATCCAAAGCCCATCGTCTGGAACGTAGATGGACTGTCCTGACATTGGGATGACGTTAACAGCAGACATCGTTGCATTGAGCAAAACACTGAACCACAGCAAGGTCGCTCTGTTAATAAGAGCATTCACTAACTTTGTCTAAAAAGACTAACGTCGTTTTTCCATTACATGGTATCTGCTCGACTCGCCTCGACTCTACTCGCCTTTTTTTGTTTTTCCATTATGAAAAAAGGTCCCTGGTACCTGCCAACAGGTACTTTTTTTAGTATCACCTCCGTCGAGGTTCCAAGCACAGACAGTTATAGAATTTCCGCGTAAGCAATGGATCAAACAAACAGGACTTTCACTCAGGAGAACGGGGATCATGTCCTGTTTGAAAATATAGGTAAACTGCTAGTTTTTTTTTACTTTACAGAACTAACGGAAAAAACGGAACTACATAACTCTAACCCCTAACCCCTAAACCTGACCCCTAACCCTGACCCTAAACCTAACCCATTTTAACACAAACCATGATCTTTTTCTAAACTTAACTAAGTAGTTTTGATGCATAAACCTAACCAAACTGTGACTGTTTCACAACGTGATTGACGTGTTTAAAACCACAAACTTTACAGTGTCTGGTTTAGATATGAGGTCGTACTTTCTGCCATCACTAGGGGGCGCTAATCAATGAAACGCTCCTGTGGGTCGTATTAGAGGGGACCAATACACAACCCACAGTATATCGTTGTGTGGTTTGGAGGACTGGAATATATGTACCAAATGTCATGCAATCCCTCAAATAGTTTTAAGACATTTCACTAAAAACTTCAAATGTCAACTCCATGTTGGAGTTAGATGAAAAGACACTAAAGTCTGTATAGGATTCATGAACGTCTGTACAAAATGTCATTGCAATCCATCCAATAGTTGTTGAGATATTTCGGTCAGGACCAAAGGAGTGGCTCTTTCTGATATTAATAAACGACCGTTACATTCAAGCCATTGCCAAATGAGTTGCTACAAAGCTAATTAAGACTATCAGCTCCACACAACTCTCTCTGGATTTCTCAGTATGACTATGTTCAGAAGATTGTGGCGTCCGGTGACTTTCCCGCGCAGAAACTCAAGTGAAGATAATGACCTCTTCTGAAGAGTCCATCATGTTTTTTTAATCTTCCGTGTCTCCTTGGCTACTAGCAACTGAGTGGAGGAGCGGTGGGGGGCTGTGCGCGATAACAGAAGGCTTGTATCATGTCGACGCGCCGACAGTTTTGTTGTCATTACTTAGAATTCCTCATGGGGGAGACAGAAGCTACGCACTATAGCTTTAAGGGGTCCTTGGCTTAAAAAACATTGAAGACCCCTGTTTTAACAGAAGTCTCCATGACTTTACATGGAGCTGTGTTTTGTCTTCTGCATCACCTCTTCTCTGTTTTCTGCAGCCACATATCACAACCCCACCCCCCGGAGAGAGCCGAGCTTAAGTACTCTGGTCAAAGATCTATTAAATGAACGCTGTCTAATGTACGACTTCCTGAAACAAGCATTCACTGCGCTGTGAATGAAGGGAGTCATAACTCACTGAGTCACAGTGTGAGCGTCACACAGCCGCTGCATTCATGAGTCAGGATGAACAACACTCAGACACTCAACGGGGTTTAGTTGGTGAACAGTTCATTCCAGTAAATCATCACTCCAAACATTTCTTGTCCCAAATACTTCAACGTATTACACTTTATTTACTTAATATTATCTTTTATGGACTTAATTGACTTTAAAAACAGACCGCCTGCGTCTGTTACGTCTGTCTTATCTGTTTATACAACATCTGTTGCGTCCTCGTTTTTTCTTGTTGAAGGTTTTTTGGGGAGTTTTCCGGATCATAATTTGGGGGTCAATGCTTAGTGGATGTTGTGTATTATACAGATTTTAAAGCCCTCAAACTTTGGATTTCTGTATGAATAAACTTGACTTGAAATAAGAATATAAAAATATCGTTTTTTTCGACTGCCTTGTTTCTCCCACTTGGACTTATGTATGTACTTTAAGCACAGATTGTTTTATATTTATATACTTTTTCTGATTAAAACCCCCCAAATCTTCAATTTAACCAAATTTAATTTGGTAATATGACTTTCTAGCTAAAAAAAAGACTTACTTTTCTAAAGTCTATTCATCGACAAATCACCTCAGTACTGATATCATCCATGTCAGACAATCATCTTTTCATTATTAACAATATTTTAAAAGTGTGATAAGCATTTACTTTCTCACATGCTTTGTTGTTTGCATTTTTAGGAGTTTTTTAGTAATGATTTTTACTTTTTTATTCAATATTTTTATTTTTGTTATTTATAGATTCCAAACACAATATTTGAGTATTGTTAATCGTAGATTGTTACGCATATAACGTTTTGTTCTTCCAAACTTTTCAAAACATTTATGAAACATAATTAATCAATAATAATAATAAGTATCACAGGCAAGGGCGTCACCTATGGGTTCCACATTGGGGGGGGGGGGGGGGGGTTGAGATCTCCACGTCAAACACATCATTTTCTGTATTCTGGTGAATTTTTCTGCAACAATTTGTGCCTTTTCTGCATCTATTTATGTTGCAAATGTCTTTATTTACAGTATGTAAAGGAAATTATAATTGTTTTTTGGGGAGGGGGTTGCACTGGCCAGATTTGATTATTAGAAGGAATCCCCCTCCCCCTGCCCCTCCCCTTGTAAATTAGCCTATGGTCACAGGTAAACAAACACCTGTCAGTGACGACATCACTTTACCTGGTCTCAGCGCCAGATGTGTCACAGCTGTTCAGATCCCAAAAAACCCACCGGCTCCAGTCCTGTTTGATGAGTTCACTGACGGCTCTCACGAAATCTCTGTGTTTATGGGATTCTCTCAGAAATGTCTTCTGTCCTTTAAAGTCCCTCTGTAGTTTCTTTCTTCTACACGCCGTTTGCCAAAGTTGGAGGCGCAGTAACGGAGCGGTGTGGAGCTTCGTCCTCTCCAAGTTTGGTCTGTGAACTCACCGGGCGAGAGACTAAGAGTAAGAACTGAGAGAGAGAGAGAGAGAGAGAGAGAGAGAGAGAGAGAGAGAGAGAGAGAGAGAGAGTCTTTCTTTCAGTTGCATTTAAATCAGTTCTCCTCTCTGAGAGTGTGCTCTATATATAACATGTGCTCTCAGTCTGTGTTAGCAGCTGAACTGACTGACTGAGGCTTTAACAAACCCACAACAGCTGAGCTATCAGCCGGTGCTCCTCCTTTCTCACAGCCAGGGGCTTGGCTTTGGCTTGGCTTTGGCTTGGCTTGGCTCAGCTCTTTTTAAACGTGCAATAACTGTTTTTATATGCCGCCATTCAATATGTGCAATAATAGTATTTATGCTGCTATCAAACTCCCCTTTTAGTGTCCAATTTGAATGTAAAACTAACACTCTTTGGCATTTTTTTAGTTAAAGGAAAAATCCGGCGCAAAATGAACCTAGGGGTCAATAACACATGTGTACCGAGTCGACCGTTCTCTGGAATATGTTTTCATGCTAATCGAATGTGACCAGTTTTAGTGCAAACCGCTAATTAGCTTATAATGCTAGTCGTCGGGGCACTGGTAAAGTAAAAATAAATGGCTATTTCTATATCACTAACAGGGCTCAAAATATCACCTCACTTCCACGGTCGCATAATGAGGGTCCCTACATGTTAACCGAAGCATTGAGAACTTTGTAAGTGTACAGACAGTTTATTAAAAAGATAGTTTAGAAACTATGTATACAGGCAGACGCCATCTTGGGAAAACAGTCACGATCAGTCGAACGACGAACGCTGTGTAACCAGTAACCAGTAACAGAGCTCAAGCACGGCGTTCGTCGTTCAACATGTAGGGACCCTCATTATGCTACCGTGGAAGTGTGGTGCTGTTTTTAGCCCGATAAAAGCTATCTCTGTCTGTCTGTCTGTCTATCTGTCTGTCTGTCTGTCTCTGTTTTGTGTTTTTTTTTTATGAGGTTTGCATTAGTTATTACTTTCAGCGGTGGAAGAAGTATTCAGATCTTTTACTCAAGTAAAAGTACTAATACTATACTGAAAAAAATACTCTGTAACAAGTACAAGTCCTGCATTAAAAAGAATGTAGACTTTTAAAAGTAAAAGTACTAAAGTGAGTGAGTGCAGAACTGTCCTCCCATTTTAGAAAGTGTAAAGGATCCAAACAGTTGTGTGTTTAATGGTCTGATCATTTTAGTTGGACTTGTAGGCCGTTATATTGTTGGTTAGTTTCATTTAGAATAAAACTATAAAAATGTATATATAATTAACATAAAATCTTAATGTGTAAAATAACTAGTAACTAAAGCTGTCAGATGAATGTACTAAGTAAGTACCTCAACATTTGTACTTAACAGTACAGTACTGGAGTAAATGTACTTAGTTACATTCCAACACTGACTCAATAGGTTGTTGTACTTTCTATTTCTCAAAGCCACAAACCTTTACTCTAAATTCTCGCTCTCTCTCTCTCTCTCTCTCTCTCTCTCTCTCTCTCTCTCCCTCTCCCTCTCTCTCTCTCTCTCTCTCTCTCTCTCTCTCTCTCTCTCTCTCTCTCTCTCTCTCTCTCTCTCTCTCTCTCTCTCTCTCTCTCTCTCTCTCTCTCTGTCTCTCTCTCTCTCTCTCTCTCTCTCTCTCTCTCTCTCTCTCTCGCTCCATCTCTCTCTCCCTCTACTCTCTCTCTCTCCTCTCTCTCTCTCTCTCTCTCTCTCTCTCTCTCTCCCTCTCTCTCTCTCTCTCTCTCTCTCTCTCTCTCTCTCTCTCTCTCTCTCTCTCTCTCTCTCTCTCTCTCTCTCTCTCTCTCTCTCTCTCTCTCTCTGTCTCTCTCTCTTTCTCTCTCTCTCCCTCTCTCCCTCTCTCTCTCTCTCTGTCTCTCTCTCTCTCTCTCTCTCTCTCTCTCTCTCTCTCTCTCTCTCTCTCTCTCTCTCTCTCTCTCTCTCTCTCTCTCTCTCTCTCTCTCTCTCTCTCTCTCTCTTTCTCTCTCTCTCTCTCTCTCTCTCTCTCTCTCTCTCTCTCTCTCTCTCTCTCTCTCTCTCTCTCTCTCTCAATACTAAATGTGTCAGGCTGGATTTGGGGGATTTTATTTTCAAATCAAATTGAATTTGTTTTAAATGGAAATCACATGTCCATTTAATCCAATAATGCATACAATGCCATACAAACAATCAGACATCCAGGCTGCACAATCCTCTAAATCATTTTTATTTATTTTTTTTAATAACAGAGGCTGGGTAGAAATGTTTCATTTTGGATAAGACACCCATACACTGGGGCATGGCTTGTGGCGGAGTCGCCGTGGGAGGAAACCATCCTTTCCCCCTGACCAGATAACACAGCGTTAACCCAGTATGGACTTCTCAAAAGCCCTTTTGCAGCTTGACAGAGCAAGATACATTAAACAAAACTGAGCCGTATTGGGTCCAATTGTCTGTACAGTATAAGTGACTGGACAAATGACCCGACGGAACGGCCACAGGTGTCGTTTCCCAACACTTTTTGTTAACGTTAGCTACCTGATTGAGTCTCCAGGGAAGAGACAGCTAACGTTAACCGTTAGCTAATCTTAGATGATTCAATCTATATTATCAGTAACGTTTTCCCCCTTGTGTGGAATTTGGTTCGGCCAAGCCTGTATATATGCAGGAGCGTGCCTATGTTCCCACAGCCCTATGTTCCCACATTTCTAAGAATTTTTTCAAAATTAGGCCCTATGTTCCCACAGTAACCTAACCCCCTAACCCTAACCCACAGTAACCCTAACCCTAACCCATAGGGCTGTGGGAACATAGGGCCGAATTTTAAGAAAAATCTTAGAAATGAATAAACATAGGGCCTAATTTTCAGTGGAAAACAAATTCTTAGAAATGTGGGAACATAGGGCTGTGGGACCATTGGGATGTGGGACCATTGGGCTGTGGGAACATAGGGCTGTGGGACCATAGGGCTGTGGGAACATAGGGCTGTGGGAACATAGGGCTGTGGGACCATTGGGATGTGGGAACATAGGGCTGTGGGACCATAGGGCTGTGGGACCATTGGGATGTGGGACCATTGGGATTTTGGGAACATAGGGCTGTGGGACCATTGGGATGTGGGACCATTGGGATTTTGGGAACATAGGGCTGTGGGACCATTGGGATGTGTGACCATAGGGCAGACCCCATATATGCCCCCTTTGTCTCATTCAGCCTCTTTTTTCTTGTGTTAAACAGCTGTTTTGCATATATCTGTTTCTGTATTTATTGTTTATTTCATATTAATGTTCAATATCTTTGTTTGTTTATGTATGCACTGACCACCAAGGCAAATTCCTTGGCAAAACAACGTTTCTGATTCTGATTTAGGTTCTGCAATGTTGAGTATGGTTATAGTTTGTTGACCTATTTTATAGTCCTAGATATAAAGTTCTTGTTTTATATTGTTTTGTATTTTTTGGGTGAATAAAAACCCCTCTTTTTCAACAAAAACTCTTGTCCTCCGGACTGCTTGGTCCCTGACAGTGACGTCCAGCTTCTGCAGACACAACCCAGCTGATGTTACAGTCAGTGTGGTGTGTCACACAGCAAGGTTTTAGAATTCAGTTCATGAATAAACACAGTAAAGGAATCTCAAATCATAATATTTCACAAAACAAAGAAGAAAGAGCCAAAAAACGGCTTTCTGGAGGTCATGTCCTGCAGAGATTTCACTTCTTCCTGGAAATATTCAATGTTACGAAAGTGTTGAATATGTCTACACACACAGAGACATGATGGTGTGTGAAGGATCATTCTCACATTATCATCACCAAGAAATGAAACAACTGTTGGATGGCTACACAAACACACACACACGCACCCATGCACACATACACGCACACACACACGCACCAACGCACACATGTACACACACGCACCCATGCACACACACACGCACGTACGGACACATACACACGTACGGACACATACACACACGCAAGTACGCACAGATGTACGTACGCAGGCACACACACACACACACGCACCCATGCACACACACACACCCACGCACGCACCCATGCACACATACACGCACACACACATGCACACACGCACACACGTACACACGCACCCATGCACACACACACACGCACGTACGGACACATACACAGACGCAAGTACGCACACATGCACGTACGCAGGCACACACACACGCACCCATGCAGACACACACACACACACACACACACAACTCGTCCATTTTTCTCACAAAAAAACCACACAGCAGTTGTCGGACGTCTTACTTGTCATTATATTGCAACTTAAAACGTATAGTTTTCTACATTAAAGCCACAATGAATAGAACTGAATAGGGGTGCAACAGATGACAAAACTTAGGGATCAATTTTCGGATCAGTACAAAAAGGGGAGACAAAATATATATATATATATATATATTTTTTAAATGCTTTCCATTTATTACTTAAAGAACACAGTGTGTTGAAGCCTGGGAGCGGAGTTCGCTTTGATGGGGCAAACAAAGGACTTTCACCCTGGAAATGCGTGTTCCTTGGGAGTCTTTAATCCAAATCTTTTTCCTGAACTTAACTAGTCGTTTTGGTGCCTAAACTTAACTGTCGTCGTTGCATGACGGTCACTTTTTGTCGCCTTAACCATAATGTCAGCCGAAACTAACGGAAGCTCAGGGTGCCCTGTACCTGGCTCAAAGCCCCTTATTCTTGGGTAACTCAACAACCAATTGCCGCTGATTCGACGGAGCTCTGTAGCTCTCAAGTACTTCCGCTCCTCCAGTAGCCATGGGCGTCTCCAACAACTGCTTTTAACATGCTCCGTGAGATGCTCCGTTAGATGCTCCCCGTTAGATAGTAGTTAGTAGAGCAGAAGATTTTGAAAAGTCGTGACGCCGGCTACAGAGCTCCGTCGTATCAGCGGCAGTTGGTAGTTATGTTACCCAAGAATAGGGGGTTTGAGACGGGAACAGGGCACTGTGAGCTGCCGGTGGTTTCGGCGGACATTACAGTTAAGTTTAGGTGACAATAAGTGAACGTTACGCGGCGACGACTAGTTAAGTTTAGGAAAAAGATTGTGGTTGGGATGAAAGGGCCTGTTTCTGTTCTCCTGGTATTTCTAGTATGAGGCAGTGCAGCAGTTGGACATGGCTTCACTTGGAAGCTCACTGTGCCTTAAATAATGCCACTATGAGTCTGAACACTATCCAAAACACACTAATGTAAAAATGTCAGAAGGGATTTTTTTCAAAGTCTCAAAGAAGGTTGAATATGTTAAGTATTAATGTGATTTGAAAGTTGAATACTACCCTGAATGTATGAAAGATGTGGAACATTTTAAAGTTTGAATAGTTTCTTGAAAATTCTGAATAACCAAACACAAACTCCTCCTCCTATCATGGAGACTCTTTACTGTAGGCCGTGTTGTCCTCTCTTTACAGGACATGTCAAACAGCAGATTTACTGTCGGCCAGTGTTATTCAGATGTGCACCAAGTAGTAGACACACTGTCAAAATTTCTTGCGGTATTTTCTATGATGAAAGCCCTTTTATTTTCCCCGGGAAAAGCGAAACATTGCTCCCAGGCTTTAACACACTGTGTTCTTTAAGTAATTAATGGAAAGCATTTAAAAAAATATAACATACAGGCTATTGTCCCCCCCTTTTTGTGCTGATCCGAAAATGTATCCGATCTGAACCGTGAGTTTTGTGATCCGTTGCACCCCTAGTCTTCTCTAACTCTTGGAAACAAAAGAAATAACTGTATCTTTAACACTCCAGCTCCTGCCAGAGACGAGAGCCCAGCACAGTTTCCATCAGTTTACAGAGTTCCTGATAATTCACAGCTCGTTAGAGTGACTTGAGTCATGGCCTCCCCCTCGTTAAAGCACTGAGATGATTATCAAACAGCAGTTCTTTCATTCAAATTAACGGAGAATGAAAGCACATGAATGGTGGCAGCTGTTTGCTGGGCGTGTGAGTGCAGGAGGAAGTCAGGGTGTGCTGAACGAGCGGAAACACATCAATTGTTATTCCAGTGTTGCATTTTTTTAAGACATTTTATCCGGCATGACTCTATGGAGGGCAATGTCCGTCCAGCTCTTTAGTTCAGACTGAAACATGCACTCTAAGAAATATCTGTGTATTAACAGTTATATGTGTGTGTGTGTGTGTGTGTGTGTGTGTGTGTGTGTGTGTGTGTGTGTGTGTGTGTGTGTATTTTAACAGAAATTGTCCATAGAATGAGATTCACAGTCACTTTTTGACATTTGTATCACTTTTTTCGATCAATTCTTTAGAAGTTTTTGGTGCTTTATCAACTTTTTTGCCCCTTTTTTTTAAACATGTTTTTGTCGCTTTTTTGACGTTTTTGTTGCTATTTTTGACAGCAAAAGTCTCCCAAAGGGTTTTGGGAGATTAAAGAAGTCCACGCTGTCACTTATTCACAGTTTGTGGCTATTTACTACATTATTGAAGTTTTTTTTTTTTGAAGTTTTTGTCGCTTTTTTTACATTTTGGGCGATTTTTTCCAACATGTAATCATTGTTTTGCTTGATTTGCTAAACTCTATAATGGCTAAGGAACTTTTTCCTGACTTTTTTTATGGCTTTATGTCTGTAAAATGTATGCGAGAAGGCTATATGAGACATGCAATAGGTCAATATGTGCTTAAGGTCACAAATATTTGACTTTTTCGATTAAATAAAAGCATGTCTATAAACTCGACATGTCTGGCCCTTAATGTGATTCTCATTCTCTCCCAGTGTGGCCCCTGCTCTAAGTCATTATAAACTCCCTGCAGTGACATCATGATACTGACGGTGAGGAACATCGCCATCTACTGTAGCTCCTATCATCTCGTAAAACCCCACATTGATGCCTGGCATTTCTTTTTCTCTCTCTCTCTTATGATAAAGTACGACTCAGTGAATATATATGTATGTATATATATGAGTATCATATGGCAGTGCTTTCTTGGCAACAACTTTTTTTCTTGAAGTCTAACAACTTTAAAAAATATATATAAATATTTCAACTATGTCCTTGAAATGAATGAAATGAAACAAAAAAAAAGATCTTTTTGACATTTTTCTTTTTTGCTCTCTCTTAAAATGAATTAATTTAATATATCTCAGATTATCACATGGCAGTTTTTCTTTGCAACAACTTTTTTTCTTGAAATATAGCATTTCTTTCTGAAAATGTTACATTTTTAAAAAGATATTTTAAATGTTATTGAAATGTACGATCTTTTTGACATTTTCTTTTTTTTTCTCTCTCCCTATCTCTCTCTCCCTCTCTCTCTGTCTCTCTCTCCCTCTCTCTCTGTCTCTCTCTCTCTCTCTCTCTCTCTCTCTCTCTCTCTCTCTCTCTCTCTCTCTCTCTCTCTCTCTCTCTCTCTCTCTCTCTCTCTCTCCCTCTCTCTCTCTCTCTCTCTCTCTCTCTCTCTCTCTCTCTCTCTGTCTCTCTCTCTCTCTCTCTGTCTCTCTCTGTCTCTCCCTATCTCTCTCTCTCTCTCTCTCTCTCTCTCTCTCTCTCTCTCTCTCTCTCTCTCTCTCTCTCTCTCTCTCTCTCTCTCTCTCTCTCTCTCTCTCTCTCTCTCTCTCTCTCTCTCTGTCTCTCTCTCTCTCTGTCTCTCTCTCTCTCTCTCTGTCTCTCTCTCTCTCCTTATCTCTCTCTCTCTCTCTCTCTCTCCCTCGCTCTCTCGCTCTCTCTCTCTCTCTCTCTCTCTCTCTCTCTCTCTCTCTCTCTCTCTCTCTCTCTCTCTCTCTCTCTCATATCAAAGTATGACCCAATAATTATATCTCTTATATATCATATGGTAGCAATGCCAAATACATATACACATAGCTTATTTTTTCTTTCTGACGCTTTATTTCTTTAAATATTCTGCCTGGTAAATGATTTTTGAATTAACATTCCTGCAGAAAAACAAACACATCTGTGTGTCTGTCTGTGTCGGAGTAAAAAGATGACATACACAAACTCCAGGCTCGTGCACAGAGCCGTGCAGGTTAGTAGGCAACCTTATTCACCGATGTTAGACATTAGACTTCCGGAAATAACCTTCAAAATAAAACGAAGAAGTTAGGGTTAACATGATATATGTTAGCCTGAACCAGCGGTGGAAAAAGTATTCTGATCCTTTACTTCAGTAAAAAATACTAATACCACACTGTAAAAATACTGTTACAAGTACAAGTACAAGTTTTCCTCCCATACCCGAATGCTATGTAGTAGCCAGACCTTCCTTCAGCGTGCTTTGGAGGAGGGTCTGGCAAAGCGAGACTATTCAATACCCAATTTCAATACCTAAGGAGTAAATCTCATTAGCGTCAGTGAGCCAATCAGCACGCAGCATGCTTCTACCAAGATCTGATGATGTCCGTGATTGGCTGTCTAACATTACACGTCGTAGAGACACAGGAAAAACTCTATGTTACACAGAGACGGGACTCACGTAGTAGGAGCTGAAACATACATAATAAGATGTGTGCCGTAATGTGTAATGTAATTTATTTTTGTTTAGGAGTATTGTTTAGGAATCTGTATCAAAGTCACGGTATTGGTATTGATACCGGTACTGGAATTTTTTTTAACAATACACAGCCCTACTTATGGCAATAAAAGCGGTGAATGAAGAAGAATCTTAATTTTTTTCTGTGGGTGTTTATTTTGTGATTAATTCACAAAATATTTTATTAAATAATGGATCCAAATTAACTTCAACTAGGTCTTTTAATGGGGAGGGAGTGAGATACCCAGATGTAACCATGCTTGGCAACTGAAATGCACCTGATTGGAAAGCTGTTACGGGGCACTGCTGTTAGAGGTAACGCTTCTGACTTGGACCAATTTACCCTATAACCTGAACATTTCAAGAAAGAGTCAATGATCCCCAGTAGACAGGGTATTGATCTATAGGTTCAGACACAAAAGGTAATATATCATCTGCATAAAGCATAAGTTTGTGCAATACACCTGCTTTTTTTATTGGAATGTGTATCTTTCAGATCAATTTGAGGAGTGCCTATGGTTAGCATTTTCCTCATTTTATCGTGTCATGCAGTGTGGGACTCTCGCTGGTCTAGTCATGGTCTTGACTCAATCTGAACCCTTCAAAGTCTTGGTCTTGATGCGGTCTGAACCCCTCAAAGTCTCAGTCTTGACTCTGTCTCAACCCCTCAAAGTCTTGGTCTTGACATGGTCTCAACCCCTCAAAGTCTTGGTCTTGACATCTGTCTCAACCCCTCAAAGTCTTGGTCTTATCTCTGTCTCAACCCCTCAAAGTCTTGGTCTTAACGTGGTCTCAACCCCTCAAAGTCTCAGTCTTGACTCTGTCTCAACCCCTCAAAGTCTTGGTCTTGACATGGTCTCAACCCCTCAAAGTCTTGGTCTTGACTCTGTCTCAACCCCTCAAAGTCTTGGTCTTATCTCTGTCTCAACTGCTCAAAGTCTTGGTCTTGACTCTGTCTCAACCCCTCAAAGTCTTGGTCTTGTCTCTAGTCTCAACCCCTCAACGTCTTGGTCTTAACGTGGTCTCAACCCCTCAAAGTCTTGGTCTTGACTCTGTCTCAACCCCTCAAAGTCTTGGTCTTGACGTGGTCTCAACCCCTCAACGTCTTGGTCTTGTCTCGGTCTCAACCACTCAAAGTCTTGGTCTTGACTCTGTCTCAACCCCTCAAAGTCTTGGTCTTGACACGGTCTCAACTCCTCAAAGTCTCAGTCTTTAAAAAAAAACTGTTAATAAAAAGAAAAGTTGGAATCAGAGAATTTTTACTTTTTTTCCTAAAAAAGAATTACTCAAACGGATTAATGGATTATCATCAGTTGGTGACAATTTAATAGTTGAGAATTTATCGATTAATCTTTGCAGCTCTAATGTGGACTGTACTCAGTGGCGCCTCCAGGGATTTTCCTAGGGGTGGCCAGAAGGGGCCACTGAAAATCTTGGGATGGCACACCAAAACCAAAAGCCTTAACTGAAGTACAGGAACTCTATTATGCTGTAGTTGTAGCATACAGGGTAGTTAAATACTATGGCAAAGAATTAAGGAATTGCCCACTGATCTACTTTGGTTTGTTTTACATTTAATAAACTTACAAATGATCTGTGCACAGACTAACACGTAGCTACAGTAAACATTTAGAGCTCCACAACACAGTCAGCATTTGGTTGTTACTATTGACATAAACATATTTTATTCTGAAGTCCCAGTTGTTAGACTTCCGGCAGTGAGTTGGATTTGTGCGGTAACTTTTCCTTTCAGCAGTGAAGCAGCTTTAGAGCTACAGCTACTCTGCCCCGGGTCTCCGATGAGCAAACACTATTATCTAAGGAGTATCATGGAATAAACATGGCCCACAATCGCAGCTTTTTCTTTGAAGGTAAGCTGTCACACTTCGCTCCGCTGCTACGGCCGGACACCTGCCTTTTTACCCGCACACAGTGCTCCAGATTCCTGCTTGCTGAGGCAGAATTCTGGGTCCGCTGGTGGAGCACAGTTAGAGCTAAGAGGCTAACGTTAGCTTCGCTTGCTTGTTAACATAACATAACGTAACATCCTCAGCTAGCCGGGGTGCAATGAGCGCTGGCAGGCCGGTGACAGTGACACATATTTGGGCCTTGGAGGGGGACAGACGGAACAATGGATGGGCGGTACGGTTCGGCGGATTTTAAACAGAATCTTGGGCTTTTGCAAACCTTAACGTTAAGCTAGCAGCGTTAGCACTGACATTAGCTAGCTAGCTGGGTCTGCAATGTGGGAGCTGGGTGACAGGCCTTCCTTCCTTTTTCTAGGCTGTTAGCCACCACATAACGTTTAACGTTTTGCAACACAATAAAATCAAGCAACCCTTTAGTAACAGACATAAAAAAAAAAACATTGAGTGACACCCAACCAGCCTCCAAACTAGCTTAGCATAAAGACTGGAAGCGAAGGGAACGAGGTAACGTTAGCCTGGCTCTATCCAAAGATCAAGGATAAACCAACAACACTTAAAGCTCATTATTTAACACATTTTATCTCATCTGTTTAATCTGTGTACGAACAGAAATATCTCCAGTGGTAGGCTCTTTATAACATGATCTGACTACGTGGATATAATACGGATTTATAGCTTTGCATTGCACTTTAATAGCATCCATATTCACTCGATTAATAAATAAATATACTAGTTCTTCAGTTAGCTACAAGTAATAACGCAACATAACGTAGGTATTATGAGTTACTTTTGTGTAGAAATTGTTCGTGCTAAAGAAAATAAGAAAAGATATGTTGTAATGCCGAATTATATAATAAATGTATAAAAAACATTAAAATAATTCCAATTGTGAAACCCCACCAGTCTCCAAACTAGCATGCTAACTGCCTAGCTTCAAATGTTAGCTGGCTAACATTAATAGTGAAAAAAAACCACCTTGAACCGGGGTAATTTCTCTTAATACTTTTCCCATTTGAACTGAAATTCCCCCATGTTTTGCCACTGACAGGCTATGATTAATATTCTAAGTGTGTGACAATTAATGGAAAGGATTTCTAAGGAAGTTGACCATTCTGTTAAAGAGTAAGATCCTTTTTTTTTTTTAAACATAATAGACCTTTTTCACAGCAGACATGGTGACATGTCATAGTAGGAAAAGCACAGGTGTATTCAAAACCATTACTGATGGCTGCATTCCACTTAGGAGAGGTCCTGGTATTGTTCATGCTGACTCACTGAAATATCTTACTGGGACACTTGATGGAACTGAGCCATCGTTAAGGTTATCAATTTCAGCTGTGCTTTTCCTACTATGACAAGTCATAATGTCTGCTGTGAAAAAGGTCCATAACATCCTCAAAATTGTGTTTGCTAAACCCACCATACTCCATGTAAATAAACAGTCATTTTAGCATCGTAAAATGCACTTCATTCAAAGTCGACAGAAACTAAATAAAGCTATGAAAAGGCGTTTTGGGTCTTCTTTCCACTTTTTCAACCATCACAACTCTAGGTTTGTTTTAAATAAACACATAGTTTACCGATTTACATGTAAAAATATGATGGCTCTTTACACGCTAAAAGTATTGTTTTTTTAAAAGGAGTCTGGTGGGTTTAGCGCTAGCGACTTCAGAGCTGTTTCTGGTTAAACAGAAAGGTCTCAAAGAAGTTTTAAAGGTCCATCTCTGAAGGGATCCTTCCCATAATGTTGTCAGACACTTAGAATAATGATCTGAGCCTGTCAGCGGCAAAAACAGAACAGAAGCTGGACAATTGTCCTCTTAACTTACATTGTAGCTTGTTTTTCCGCTGCCGACTGCAGCGATCTCTCTTAAAGGGGTGGTTCAGAATTTTGGACATTTCCAAGTTAGCCAGAGTGTTATTTATCAGTGGAGACAGTTTTCAACACTTTTCATCCAGTCCTTCCAGTTGCAGAGTTCGCTGATGCTAGGCTAGCGCAAGTCAACAGTATCTGCTAAACAGTCTTACCCACTCCACAGTACACCCGAGGCAAATAAGTTATAACGCCAGACTATCGATGTTAATGTTGATAGAATAATGTTAGAAATAAAACTACCCTTGCATCTCAATGATCGCATTACATTTTGAGGGACTAGTTTCTCAGCAGCGGCGGAATTTTACTTTGCTCCAGTTAGTAGTACTGTGCCGAAAAGTAAACCGAGATAAAATAAAATAAATTTCACAAAAGATGACTCAAACCGATTAATCGATTATCAAATAAGTTGGCGATTAGTTTAATAGTTGACAACTAATCAATTAATCTTTGCAGCTCTACAACAAAACTCCCCAGCCAGACTGACGTGCACCTCTCGAAAAATGTAACTAAACGTCGCGGCGATGTACGTCGCTAGGCCGTGGCTTGGTAGCGTTGCATTTCCCCCCCTGACTCATTTCCTGATTCTCCTTCTCCATCAACAACATGAGATCAAAGAGAGGGTTAACTTCTCCTGCTCCAGAGTTCCCACTGTGGTCAGAAAGAACAGGGGAGACACTTTGTTTCTCTCACTATGACTCTAGAGTCACTACTCGCTCTGAAGATGATCACCGTCACTCTCTCCGTCGCTCTACCACACATACACACACACACACACACACACACACACGCCGGCCCTACTACTGTTAAAGCGCTGACACACCAACCCGATAATCTGCCGTCTGACAGTCTGGTGAGGTCGGTGACTCGAGTCTGTTCGGTGTGTTCCGTGCCGTCGTCCGTCCGAGGGGCCGTCGGCCTTCATTTTGGGCGATTTGACATGTATAATTGGCGGGTCGGGCACTGCCGGCAGTCGGACTCAATGACCCCTCTGATTGGTGGAGAGCTAACCTGGAAACGGGGAGCGGGATGAGCGTGACTAGAGTCTCTCAAAATCGGAGGAAAATCTTCTAAACTGACCTTTTGTTGATCTGAAATGAAGACGGATTCAGCAACTGCACGGCCTGTTTCTCTCTTCAAATGTTTTCAGAAACACGTTTCGGTGAATCATTTTAGTCCAATATGAGATCGTATTCTGAACGAGCCACATTTCGTCTCGTCTCTTTGGTGTGTTCCGAGGCATTTTTTGACCAACTCGGGGAGACTGACCAGTCCAGCTGCCTTTTCTGCCGAGGGTCGGCCGTGTGGTCGGTGTGTCTGCAGCTTTAAAGAGATCGACGCACAGAAGAAGTACAAACCTCAGGCCACTTACGTAGGCTATGGAGAAAGCTCTGCGGGGAGCCTCCGCAGAACCACAAATCCCGCTTTAATATGTCAAAGAACAGATCAAATCATCTCATGTAGCAAATTGCAGCTTTGGTGAAACCGGCCCCCAGTGTTGCATTAGAAATGATGTTTTGGGAGATTAACTGCATGTTTAATATATAGATGAGTTGCATATCCGCTGCCTGAGGGTTGAGTGGAGTTGTGAGTGACAACAAGCTTGTTTGGATTAGAATCACGTGAGAGTCAAAGTTCTCTTTCAAGCTGAACAAGCGCCTCACACCTCAGCTTGTTTGGATGAATCGCGCCTGTGTCGCCTCAGTAGGCCTTTTTCACGGCAGACATGTTGACATGTCATAGTAGGAAAATCACAGGTGTATACAAAACCATTAATGATGGCTGCGTGCTGGTATTGTGCATGCTGACTGCTTTTCCTACTATGACTATAAGTGCAAATGTTTGCTGTGAAAAAGGTCCATTATTGATTTGTTCCTGCTGGAAATCGGCAGTTGTAAAATAAATCGGCGTACCAATTCCTCGGCGGGAGTCTAAATGTACCCTCACGACCATTTTCACGGTATTGTTTTTTTCCTGATTTTTATAAAGCTGGAAAAGGGAGCAAAGCATGAATCTGGCAGACTTTGGGGGTTTGACTGTGTATCAGCTGGAAGAGATTAGAACAGGCTTAATTTGGCTCGTGCGGGATTGAACGAGATGACTAAACCAACTAAAGCAGAAGAGCTCTGGGATCATAATCTAATATATGGTATTCCGAACTTTTGAAGATTATTTTTTTTGTCATTTAAAAAGCCCCTGAAATGGATAATTCACTCAAAACAGGCAGCTGTTTTTTGCTAAGCAGGCTTTTTCCTGACTGAGAATGGGCCTTTGGGAGGGGGGGGGGGGACTACGCTCGACAGTAAACATGATTGGTCGGCGTACAGTAAAGGAAAAGAGTCTGTTTTACCTTTTAAAGGCAGCTACACGCCAACTCAATCGTCCGTTGGACAGTCTGGCGAGGTCGATGACTCGAGTCTGGTCGGTGTGTTCCGTGCCGTCGTCCGTTGGAGGAGCTGTCGGCCTTCATTTTGGCCGACCTGACGTGCTCAGTCGGAGACAGGGCTGTCGGGACTCACCCGGAAATGGCGAGCGGGATGACCGTGACTAAGCCTCTCAAAATCTGACGAAAATCTTTTAAACTGACCTTTGTCGATCTGAAATGAAGACGGATTCAGCAACTGCACGGCCTGTTTCTCTCTTCAAATGTTTCCAGAAACACGTTTCGGTGAACTATTTTAGTCCAATATGAGATCGTATTCTGAATCAGTCGCCAGTAATGGCCGGTTGAAAAATCCAAAATCCGGAAGCAGCAGCCAGACCCACGTGACGCGTTCGTCCAATCAGCTGCCGGTTTTCATTTTTTGGGCGACAATACAAGACGTAATACGTCTCCATAACAGCAGGCGCCGCTAATCTGTATTGTCGCCCCAAAAAAATGAAAACCGGCAGCTGATTGGACGAACGCGTCACGTGGGTCTGGCTGCTCCCGGGTTTTACAACCGAGCATAATGGCGGCTTCATTCAGAATACGATCTCATATTTTACGAAGAAAAAGACGAGGCCTGTGTTTTGTATGAAATGACAGTAACTGATTGATGTAAGATCGAAGTTTGACTAATGTTTACCTGCTGGGCTCGCAGCCAGATGGATAGTATCCATTAAAGGGTAACTACCGTTTTCTTCAACCTGGACCCTATGTTCCTATGTGTTTGTGTCTAAGTGACTGATGGGAACAACAATCTTTGACATTGGTCCAGTATTAAGAGAGATCACTGCAGTCGGCAGCGGTGAAACAAGCTACAATGTAAGTTAACAGGACAATTGTCCAGCTTGTATTTACCTTCACTAAAGTGCTGTTTTGCCGCTGACAGACTCGGATTAATATTCTAAGTGTCTGACAACATTAGAGTTTTCTGCCGATACTTTCTTTCAACTAAGTGTCTTCTGCGATATGTTGCAACTGTTCGCGATGTGTTTATAGCGGCAGTCGATATCGCGATGACTGTTTAAAAAACAAAATGATATTGTGCAGCCCTAATTGATACACTTTCAGTAAGAACCAATAACTGGTTCTTAGCTTCACAGGCCCACCTGTGAGTGGCAGAGCTCGATTTAAGAAGCACTTTTTGTCCCCAATTCTTTGTATCAGATACGCAAATGATGAGTATACTACCAATATCGACCTGATTGTAAAAATGTGGGTAGGTCTCGATGAGCTCTTGACTGCTGTTCATACGCAATATAAGGGCAGTCATCCCACTACTGTGACCTACTGACACCTGTACACTAAAACACTGACATTATCCAGTGTGGAGTATACAATACCAGTCATCTCTCGCACATCTCAGTAGTGACTTATACATACAGTAAAATCAGTTTGTCAAATTCTTTCCCCATTAATTATGCAGTATTGCATTCATGTAGGGGCCCCATATTTTCCAAAATACCTCCTGTCTGTTGTTCAACTTCAAACTTTTGTTCCCCAATTCTTACAAAGTAAAAGCCACCGTCTCACACTTTTGAATGTAAAGTTTCCCTGCCGTCCGTCAGGGTTTGTTTACACTGTAAGGAGGACTTCCTCTCCGCGTGGACCCATAATCGGCTGGTGGAAGTACTTTACCTTTTATCCCTCCAGTTTGATTGGCTTTTTATGGCGTCGCCTGATCGATGGCGCTGTGATTCTGCTTCAAACTTTACTGCAGAATGATGGCGGTGATTATTATTCGGCGTTGAGATAACAGATGTTTTATCGCCAAACACTTTAGGGAAGGCATTATTCCAAAACCATTGCACATGAATGCACCAGCGGGCTTTAATCAGTCCACACTTTGAACCTGAATTTCCGTGCAGACTGTTGAGAGGGAGGAATACAAAATGAGATGCAAAACCTGTCTTATTGGATGGTATCAAAGCTCCATGTGGAGTTGGATTTAATGTTGCCTTGGGCTGCCTGCAACTAACGATTACTTTCATTATCGATTATTTTCATAATCGTTTGGTCTATGAAATAGCGAAAAAATGTCCATCCCAGTTTCTCAAAGTCTTTACATGTCTTGTTTTGTCCTAAACCCAAAGATATTCAGAAAAGCAACGAACCCACCATATTTGAGAGGCTGAAAACAGCATCTTCTGCCATTTCCGCATGAAAAATGACTTCAACTATTAATCAATAATTTAAAATAGTTCCCAATTCTTTTTCTACCGATCGACTAATCCGAGTAGTTGGCTCATCGGTGCGGCTCTAATGTTGCCGAGTTTGTCTCGTGCTGGGATCAGACTACACGATCATTGCTCTATTTGACAGACGTGTGTCCGGGGTTGCACTGATTCAACCTTTTCTCCCCCGTTTTGAAACCTAAACTCAGGGCCAAAACTGAGACCTCATGGGATGCTTTATTCCCCTTTTTGTCCTCCCAAATTTAAAATGTGCAGCTGCCTCACTGTGTGGGATGCATTCAGATTTATATGACAAACTATGCACCGCACATCGCTGCGAGAACCCATTTAAAGCAGAATTAAGATATCCTGTAATTTATGGAAGAAATCAATCAGGATCCGGTTTATGGCCAAGTACGGCAAAACGCCAAAAAAAATATTAAATGAAGTTAACTGTTCACACACACACAATACAGTAACGTGAGCTATTTAAATGAGCTGATACATGGTTAAACCTCATTGGCTCTTACCAGTGTATCTCCGTGTGTACTTCGTTCACAGCAATCCCACCAATCGGTCCCAAAACGTCCCAGTTAGAGAGGAAATGCCCTAAACATATTCTTTGTAAATCTTTACAATCATTCCCCTAAAGAACCAAGCAGGCCTGCCTTGTAGCACCATCCAAATGTTCTTCAAGACTTGCCATTTTCAGCGTGTAGCTCGCTAGTTCGAATCGAGGGACATCCTCTGCCGATTATTCTCATTGATCCAGACTATAAGCTCGCTGCATGGACACTTGGAACACTTTGTCTTTACATTAGCACCCACCCCAAAATAATAATAGCAAATGTCGGTCTGTGTATTGATGAATATGTCACCTATAATCTGCTATACGTCCAGCACTCTTAACGTTTTGGGGGAAATCTGCATTTTGACAATGACTTGAACGTCCAGTTCCTCTGAAGTTGATGAAACCTATGAAGAAAAAAAAAAAAGGTGCTGAATCATGTTACACATATGCAGCACTTTTATGCCTACTCTCATGTCACAAATCATATTAGTTGGTAATAATCTTTATTTACAGAGGGTTATTTGTATTATCCAGGTGATTTTGCCATACATGCTTATTGGCCACAACTAAAAGAATCAGTTGATTGGGTAAGTCTTGCCCAAATGCCCTTTGCCCAAACTTCACCGCAGTGACATGAGTGTATTTTTTGTTATTTATAGAACAATGCTTTTGCGGTTGAATATTTGCAAAAAAAAATGTGCGCGTGTGCCCGCCCGCGCGTCCATCTGTGCCTGATCGCATGTCTTGCTGTAGACACAGCTGAGAAGTCAAGACAGCCAAAATCCCCATAAACCTGGGTGTTTTATTTTGAAATTTAGTTTATTTTGTAAAGTGTCTAGGTGCACTGTGTCCTTCCTGTATGTGATTTTTTTTTTTTAAATAGGTAGGTAGGGAAAACCCTGTAATTGTTAGTTTTTTTTTAAATCATCTCGTTGAAATGATGAAACGTGGCTTCATTTCAGCTGATGTGTTGCTCCTGTGACCTCACCCCCGCACTGATGTGAGTCTGGTTTATTGTTCCAATTCAAGGCCTGGATAGATCAGAGACCAGACGAGATGGAGGGTTCAAGCACAACTGGAGCTTTTCTCTTTCTGGTGACAGTGAAGAGGAAAGGAGTCATGAGTAAGCACCCCCGGGTCCAGCCAGCACTGCACTGCATCACTCGCCCACCACACGCACAGGAAAAAGACCCCAGTGACACCTCTGCTGATGAGCAAGCTGTTCCCGTCTCTCAATGATACACGCACCGGCCTTTTTCAGTGCAGCACTACAGATCTGTGCGGACACACAAAACATCCTCTCCTCTGTTTTACAAATCAGAGTCTGCTAGGGTTGGACCGATATGTCGGCTGTTTTATTAATCATCGCGGTTGGTCCTGATCGTGGAAAAAAATAGATAACCCTTCAGCGAAATGCAGCTTTCTTTGCTCCTTTTTAAATGGTTTAAATGCTTTTTTGCACATTTAATCTAAAATGTTATCAGTCAATTGTTTAGGCTGTACAATTTAGGAAATGGTAAAAAGGTCTAGGGCTGCAACTAACAACTATTTTCATTTTCTGGATGAATGCATTAGTTTTTTGGTCTATAAAATGTCAGAAAATGGGGAAAAATGTTGATCAGTGTTTTCCAAAAGCCCAGGATGACGTCCCCAAATGTCCCAAAAATATCAGCTGTTAACCACTGAATCAAAGTAACCGCATTTTGTATCGGTCAAACCCTAGAATCCACTTTGTCATTTCATACCTACTGATACACAGAGAGACGTGTAAATGTTTTAAAGTATATAGTTTAGAGTATATACACACACACACACACACACAAGTACAAGTACACACACACACACAAGTACACACAAGTACAAGTACACACACAAGTACACACAAGTACAAGTACACACACACAGTACACACAAGTACAAGTACACACACAAGTACACACACACACACACACACACACACACAAGTACACACACACACACACACACACAAGTACACACACACACACACACACACACACAAGTACACACACACACACAAGTACACACACACACAAAGTACACACACACACACACACGTAGGTGCACACACACAAGTACACACACACACGTAAGTGCACAGCACACACACACGTAGTGCACACGCACACACACACACACACTAAGTGCACACACACAAGTACACAGTACACACACACAAGTACAGCACACACACACACAAGTAGACACAAGTACAAGTACACACACACACAAGTAGACACAAGTACACACACACACACAAGTAGACACACACACACACACACACACACACACACAGTACACACACACACACACACACAAGTACACACACACACACACACACACATACAAGTACACACACACACACACAAGTACACACAAGTACACACACACGTAAGTGCACACACACACACGTAAGTGCACACACACACACGTAAGTGCACACACACACACACGTAAGTACACACATGTAAGTACACACACACACACACACACACACACGTACACACACATGCACACACACATGTACAGACACCTACACACACACACGGACTCGCACATGCACACACACACACAGTACACACATACACATGTAGGCACACGCACGCACACACACACACATGCGCGCGTACACACGCACGCGTGTACACACGCACGCACACACCCCCACGTACACACGTACAGATACGTACACAAACACACAGACACACAGACACACACACACACGCAGGCACACGCACGCACACACACACACACACACACACACACACGTAGGCACATGCACGCATACACACACACACACACACACACGTACACTCTGACTAAGATGTTTGTATTGTTTGTGTTTCCTGTCAGTGCGAGCGTGATGAGCACGGAGGAGATGGACCGGCAGCAGCCCACCTCCCCTGAGGAGAAAAAGGTAAAGTGCTCTCCCTGAACTCCCTCTCGTTTTCTGACTCCCCCCCCCCCCCCCAATGATGTTGACTCCCAGCGGGGGCGCGGGGCTATCCAAATAACCCTGCAGACAGCACCCAAGCCTGGCTGGCGCCTGGCGCTGCAGAGAGATGCGCCCCAAAGGACCCCGGCGGTACATGAGCTAACACTGCTAGGGCGGCTGCTGCTGTTGGTGGTGTTGTTGTTGTTGTGTGTGTGAGAGTGGGCGATGGATGTTGGCCTCTGATTGTTCTGTAGAGGATATCATTCCCTCTGGATTTGATTAATGTCAGAAAAGACAGATGATAATACATGAAATTTAAGGCTACAGCTACACTAATATGTTTTTTGTTTTTATAAATGTGTATGTGTGTCGTCTGCTCAGTCTCCCACTCTTAGGCACTTCACTTCCTCTGATCCTTTGAGAACGTATGAAAACAGGCCAAATAATCATATGAGGCCGCTGAACAAGCTGCCACCCAAAAGGCTCAGGTACAGAACGCTTTATTTATATTCATATAAACTTTGCAGTGTTGCTTCACAGCTTTTTTATTTTTTTTTTATTTTAGGTGCCTTAGAAATAAATACAATGTGATGATTCAAAACAAGTCAGAAACATGGGAATGAATGACTTCATTTCTGCTTTTAGTTCACAAATTGAATATTTGTTGTGAGAAGATTCATGTTTTACTTGTTGCTTCCGCCCGAATAATAATGATAAATCTAGACTTGCCAATAGGCGTAGGCCGGTAACGTTTCAAGGTTTACCGCGGTTTGAAAAAGTCCCGGTTTTTAAAACCCTTTCTGTGGTATGAGCTGTTTTTAATGAGTCATCAAGGACAAAAAGTGCATTTCAGAAATCTCTCTCCCTGCCAGTGTGTTTAAAAATCAAATGCATTGTGTTCAAAAAGTTTTCATTTTGTACCCAGACGTTTCACTTTATTAATACGTTTGAGACCTCCTGCTGTAACGTGTTCTTTTGATGCGGACTGTCTTTTTGTACGTGTCGTCCTTTCCCGCAGCGAGGTCCCTCTCACCGTAGCAACGTCCTCGCCCATGCCCAACAGAAACAACTATTTGATCATCAGCCGCCCCGCACCTTCGCCAGGGATCGTTTTACAAGGGCGACACTTTCAGCACGCACAAATGCCCTCCACAATAAGGAAACCAGTCCAAAGGTAAGACGGAGCCCAGATCAAGCGGCATTTTCAGACTGTACGGTAACAAAACAATACAAACATATAACAGTCAAAGTGTGTGTGTGTGTGTGTGTGTGTGTTAGAGGTATGAATCTTCACTGATCTCCCAATTCAATTACGATTGTGTGTTGTTTAACTATATTCGTGGGGTCCAAAAACCGGGAGTCCAGTATACTTGTGGGGTCCTGACAGCTTTGTGGGGCCAAAATGCTGGACCCCACAAGTTTAAAGGTCTGTTTGAGGGTTAAGACTTGGTTTTAGGGTTAGGGTTAGAATGAGGTTCTGGTTAGGGTGAGGGTAAGGGTTAAGGTTAGGCATTTAGTTGTGATGGTTAAGGTTAGGGTAAGGGGCTAGGGAATGCATTATGCCCACAAAGATAGTGCCCCGCACTGTGTGTGTGTGTGTGTGTATGTGTGTGTGTATACGCATGTGTACCCATTTCAAGTTTCACTTTATTTATCCTTAGAAAAGGAAATTTAGTGTGCAGCACTGACGTGCACTTTCGAGAGGTGCACGTCAGGCTATGGCGTAGGGGTCCGTGTCTCTACGTATCTACGTACTAGGGGTGCACGATTTAGAAAACGTCACGATTCAATTAGATATCGATAGGCGTCAAGATACGTCCTTTGAGAACGTATGAAAACAGGCCAAATAATCATATGAGGCCGCTGAACAAACTGCCACCCAAAAGGCTCAGGTACAGAGACGCTTTATTTATATTCATATAAACTTTGCAGTGTTGCTTCACAGCTTTTTTTTAATTTTAGGTGCTTTAGAAATAAATACAATGTGATGATTCAAAACAAGTCAGAAACGTGGGAATGAATGACTTCATTTCTGCTTTTAGTTCACAAATTGAATATTTGTTGTGAGAAAGATTCATGTTTTACTTGTTGCTTCCGCTCCTGCTGTAACGTGTTCTTTTGATGCGGACTGTCTTTTTTGTACGTGTCGTCCCTTTCCCGCAGCGAGGTCCCTCTCACCGTAGCAACGTCCTCGCCCATGCCCAACAGAAACAACTATTTGATCATCAGCCGCCCCGCACCTTCGCCAGGGATCGTTTTACAAGGGCGACACTTTCAGCACGCACAAATGCCCTCCACAATAAGGAAACCAGTCCAAAGGTAAGACGGAGCCCAGATCAAGCGGCATTTTCAGACTGTACGGTAACAAAACAATACAAACATATAACAGTCAAAGTGTGTGTGTGTGTGTGTGTGTGTGTGTGTGTGTGTGTGTGTGTGTGTTAGAGGTATGAATCTTCACTGATCTCCCAATTCAATTACGATTGTGTGTTGTTTAACTATATTCGTGGGGTCCAAAAACCGGGAGTCCAGTATACTTGTGGGGTCCTGACAGCTTTGTGGGGCCAAAATGCTGGACCCCACAAGTTTAAAGGTCTGTTTGAGGGTTAAGACTTGGTTTTAGGGTTAGGGTTAGAATGAGGTTCTGGTTAGGGTGAGGGTAAGGGTTAAGGTTAGGCATTTAGTTGGGATGGTTAAGGTTAGGGTAAGGGGCTAGGGAATGCATTATGCCCACAAAGATAGTGCCCCGCACTGTGTGTGTGTGTATACGCATGTGTGTGTACCCATTTCAAGTTTCACTTTATTTATCCTTAGAAAAGGAAATTTAGTGTGCAGCACTGACGTGCACTTTCGAGAGGTGCACGTCAGGCTATGGCGTAGGGTCCGTGTCTCTACGTATCTACGTACTAGGGGTGCACGATTTAGAAAACGTCACGATTCAATTAGATATCGATTTTTAGGCTCAAGATTCGATTCAAAAACGATTCTCGATTTAAAAAAAATAAAAATAAAAAAATTATTCCCAGTGTGTAAATGTAGTTACTTTTTCCATGTGATTGCAGTAGACATACAATAAAAAAATAAAATAACTTAAAAAAAAATACAATTAATTAAATTTTGTTTATTTTTTTTTATTGAAAAATATGAATCTATTTTTAGAATTCTGATTTGATTTTGAATCAGAGCTTGAATCGCGATTTGAATGTGACTCTATTTTTTTTTTTTTTTTTTTTTGCACAGCCCTACTACGTACGTAGCCACGGCGTAGATTTATTTTGTTGAAAATATGTTTATTGCAGATCAACGTTGGGTACAGACTGCACTTGTTCATACAAGCAACATTGTTTTTCCATTTTCTTATTCATACAATAACGTCAATAAGCAGCAACCAAGAACATACAATTTGTAATTATTTGGCGGATTCTGAATACAGTGTGGTGAGGCGCCGTAGCAAATATCAAGACTTTATTTAAGAGACCAAAAAGCAAACCAGGAGTCAAAAGAGAGAAGAAATACTCCCTATGAAACCACTACTATTATATTGTCAACATATGTGACCCCTCATCACACGGCTTCTTCCCTCAGACCCCTTAAGCGTTTCGCCACGGCGTAGATTTAACGCAGAAGTAGAAATTGGCCTTTACTTGTGCTCTTCTCCTTTCTCATCTCAACTTACTCAAAATAACTTTTATTTGGGGATTAATCATGCTCTAAGTTTAAGGTAAACAGGAAGTATAATGTTGCCATGGATTGAGTGAGTTTCGCTGTGGGCTACAACTTGAGCCTTTTGACCATTTGACCGTTTGTTTACATTTTGGCACCATTCAAAGTACATTGAAATGACACAAATAGATTATCAAAAGAGTTGACTGATGTCAAATAAAATCCCTTTAATGGAAAGTGTAGGCTGTAAAAAAACAATGAACTGCTGCATTAGTGAGAAGTTTCTCTCCTTTTGATTTTGATCTTCAAGCAGCCTTGATTTGAAGGAAAGGTAAGACTTTGATCCAGCTGCATCACTCCCAGTTTACAGACTGGATCTCATCTCACGCTCTTTTCATTTCCCCGAACATTGTGCATATCCATTTATCTCCGGCTTGTGTCTGCAGCAGCTTCACATGCTGTCGGACTTTATGTCAGTGTGTGGTTTCCTTTTGTGATCTTTTTTTATCTTGTGTAAAATGCAGCTCATGCATGACTGTGACCAAAACTGACTGCACAAGGAAGCGGTAACGCTGCTTAAATGTTTGACACTTTCAACAGTTTAGAGCAGTGGTTCTCAATGTTTTTTTTCAATAATGTACCCCCTTTTGAATAGTTTTTTAAGCCAAGTACCCCCTGACCAGCGCAAAACCATACAGGTACAATACAGCGCTGGCAGTGATAGATTTACTAAACAACAACCACGTAACTGAAAAACATTGAAATGCTACATTTCAAATGTTTAGAATCCATCACTAAGATCATTGATTATTATAGTATAATTATTTTCAGAATAATGCAGGACATATTTTTTAAATTAGCATTTTGCAAAAATCTCACGTACCCCCTGCAGTACTCCAAAGTACCCCTAGGGGTACGCGTACCCCCATTTGAGAAACACTGGTTTAGAGTTAGCAGAAAGAAAGTCACTGCCGTGGTTTGACTTTAAATGTCAGTCCTAGTCCAAATCGGCCTGGTGCGTTCAGGCTCGACCCAAGCCGGACTGCCAACAATCTTTTTCAAATTTTTTGTTCAAACGTGATCTGCGCGTGAAGCCAAATGTTTTGAGGGTTTTTTTGTTTTTTAACAAGATCAACACAGTACTTGCACAGGAACAGGTCTTTGACTGACGTATCTAACAGGTTACATCCTACAGATGTGGACTTTGTTTCACTAAAAGTTGCGTTCCAGTTGGGTACGTCCGAGGTTCTTAAATGGCATCCACGTTCCTTTCACTTGCATCCCTTCCTCGCGTCTTAGTCCGTGCCACCGAGACAGCACGGGAGGAGAGAGGAGACGAGGACTGTGGCTGGATCTAACTTTCCTTATTTGACAGCTCCTCGGCTGAACTGGAAGTTGTTCTGTCCCGCCTTCGTGAAGGCCGTCTCAAAGCTCTTATTCTTCCATCAAATGAGAGACTTGGGAAGCAGCCCAGTTGTTCTTTTTTTGGAGGGTTTGCCCATAGCCACATATTTTCATTCTTTTCTTAAGCCACGTCTTGTCAAAAAATGAAAAAAAATATGCAAATAATTCATGAATAAGACCGTAAAATATGTCAGACATCATTTTTTAACCCACTACCTCCCCGCATAGATTTTGTCCCTGAGAAAACAAATGTTTTTGGTATAAATTAGAATTTCGGAACGGAACTCGAAAGTCGACGTTTCACCCGGCAGTGCTGGAGATCCCTCCACAGAACCGTGTCCGTGATAGCTTTGAAAACATGAAAAGCCTTTTTCCCACTCAGTTTGCATTCACACCGACTGCAGCAGCTCATAACTGATTCATATCTTGTTCCAGCCTCAGCAGAGCTGCAGCTCCCAGTCACTGTCAATTATTCAAGATTCATTTGAAGGTTTACTGTCCTAGAGAACATGTCGCAATGTGCAATTAAACGCTAGTTTGGACTGCCATCTTTAGAAAAATCCGTTTAAGAACATTTAATCTATCATGTGTAACTTTTAAATGTTTCTAAAACTGTAATTTCTCATCTGATGATCATAAATGACCTGTAACAGCAAATGGGACTAAGGGCCCCTATCTTGCACCCGGCGCAGCGCGGCGCAAAGCCCGACGCAAGTGTCTGCTAGTTTAAGACCGTCCAGCGCCCACATCGTTTAAATAGCAAATGCACCTGGTCTTACAGGGAGGTGTGTTCAGGTGCATTCTGGGCGTGCTGGTCTTACAGGGAGGTGTGTTCAGGTGCATTCTGGGCGTGCTGGTCTTACAGGGATGTGTGTTCAGGTGCATTCTGGGCGTGCTGGTCTTACAGGGATGTGTGTTCAGGTGCATTCTGGGCGTGCTGGTCTTACAGGGAGGTGTGTTCAGGTGCATTCTGGGCGTGCTGGTCTTACAGGGAGGTGTGTTCAGGTGCATTCTGGGCGTGCTGGTCTTACAGGGAGGTGTGTTCAGGTGAATTCTGGGCGTGCTGGTCTTACAGGGAGGTGTGTTCAGGTGCTTTCTGGGCGTGCTGGTCTTACAGGGAGGTGTGTTCAGGTGCATTCTGGGCGTATTGCTATCTTGAGGCAGTGGGAAGTGATGGCACCATTGACCAACAAAAACCTGGTCTAAAGTCAATAACGCAGCATTTCATTGTTATTTTAACAGAGCATTAGTAAAATGCTCCTGCGAGGTCGCAAAATGATTTACAACAGCTAGACGGCGCTACCCACATCAGTCCATGTTTGTGTTGGCTTACTAGTTTCTTTTCCCTTTTCCCCCCCGTACTGTGTAAAGCTTCTTTGGGTGTCATGAAATGCGCTATATTCATCTAAGTTATTTTGATGGTTGCTACAGCAATCTCTTAATGCTTTGGCTCGTGAACCAGCGACAGTGATACCGTTACCCAGTTTAGCTCACGATACAGCCAAAGTAGGCTAAGTTACCGTGTGCAACCCTTGAAATGTTAGTTAATATGTATTTAATCACTGCTTAAGCACTTCTGGTTAGACACTAACTACATTTTGTTGTTCTGTACTTGTGCAATGACAATAAAGTTTAATCTAATCGAAAAAAAACAACGCGAACGATGCATCTGTAAGTCAGCCAAACCGCTGTGGCTGATTTTTTTTTTTGGAAGAAGTTGGTGTGTTTCTCAGTTTGAATAATTATTTACACATTTTAAAACTTCTTGTTGTAAGAGTTTGTTGATTCAGGAATTTAAAAGTCTTGTCAGAGAGCTTTAGCCTTGATTTTATTTTATTTATTTTTTTTACTTGCAATCTTGGCAAGGAATCATTAAAAACAAACCCAAGTCTTACACAATAACTGCAAAATTTAAAACCTTGAATGCCAGCGTGGCAAAAACCTGGCCCCCAGCTGCTGTTGGATGTATGTCAAACATGTTTAATGCAGCCATTTCATTCACTGACCATGTTGTCTTCTGTCCTCCTGCAGAAATGACTTCTCCGCCTCGCAGCAAGCTGTAGAAGTGGACAGCATCGTCCTCACGTGTCCAGAGATCTCAGGTAGAGTTCACAGCTCCCCAAACGCATCACACAGGATTCTTTTGAAAAAGCTGTTTTTAAAGAGAGAAGAGGGTGATTTACTGGCTGAAAGCTGGTTATTTTGGGCACACTGTGTTCCTCTCGCTGGGAGGAAAAGACTGAACCGTGTGTGTTTGTGTGTCTCTGCATGGATGTGGTGTGTGTGGTCAGTCTGCACTGATCAGTGTGTGTGTGTGTGTGGTTGGCTTGTATGTGGCTTTGGCACGTGTGCGCAGCATATGTGAGAAAAGTGTACGTCTTCACTGATCAGTATCTGTGAGTGTGTGTGTGTGGTTGACTTGTATTTGGCTTTGGTGTGTGTGTGTGTGTGTGTGTGCGCCTCTGCACTGATCTGTGTGTGTGTGGCGTCTGTGAGAATTGTGTGAATGTACTGATCAGTATCTTTGTATCTGTGTGTGTGTGTGATGATGTGTGTGACAGCCAGCAGCATCTGCAGGGCTGCAGCTCTGTGCCGAAGCAGAGGAGGAGACCTCAGGCCTCCCACGTTTCAATCCTCGAAGCTCCTGGCCGAAGGGAGAAGAGCGTGTACGAAACACTCGCTCGGCTTAGAAAAGCTCTGTAACCCAAACAACTGCGCCAATACCAAACAATCGGACAGTCTTGGAAAAAGAAAACTGGAAAATAAAGTTGACCACGGAGGGGGGGGGGGGGAGCTAAATGTAGAACAGCTCATTGTCCGGAGGATTCACAGCGAGCGAGTCGGTGTGCTGATGGCGTTTCTGTCAGCCGGCTGGCGCCAAACCGGAACAAACTTTTCGAGGGCGTAGAAGAAGAAGTGTTTTTGGTGATTTTACACGAAGACGCCAAAGAAAATCTCTCAAGGACGAGAAACCAAAGTATTTCCAGGAAGTGAGAAGGCGTCTGACCAAGGGGGTAAGCCTCTCCCCGGAACGCGTAGCTCCTGTGGCGCCATTTTGATGCTACCAAGCCATCACCTCCCGTTAGCATTCCATTGACTGCCATTCATTTTGACGTCACTTTGACAGAGAATAACTTTACATCTGAAGCGTGTAAAGACTCTATTTGTCTGTTGTTTATTTCTAAAGAAACACGACAATGTATAAAAGGCTCCATTACCTTGTAGCTCACGTTATGGCTCCGTAGCAGACGTTTTGTAAAAATAGGCTAACGATTGGGTCATAACGACGAGACTTACTGTCGCATAGTAGAGGAATTACCGTATAGTACAGGAGAAGCTCTCAGGCACTTTGGACTCACATTAGCTGTTTGTTTAAGTGTAATTACTAATGTTAACTGTCATTTTAGTGATCAATAATTAGCCTGTGTCTATGTTATCTCCTTACATATACCTACGCTCTCCGTCTCTGCTAGATTGGGAATGATTGAGATTTCTCTTGGCACAGCTACCAGAAGACTTCCAACTTTCAGACAGGTTGCTCACGTCACATCTACGTCTTCAAGCTCAGTTGGAGGCTGCTCAGTAACGCTCAGCCATCACCAGGAAAGAGCTTCTAATGTCCTTCACTGGTCTCCGTCCAGAGCAACGGGGTCTGTTGGTCCAGTTTATATACTGTCTATGCGTCTGAGACGGACAATCTTCTGTTCTTGTGCTACATGTTAGAAAGGGAAACTCTGGACAATGTTCATATTAGAAGAAAAAAACCCGTTTAAGATTTCCCCTCAGAAGACGGCATCAATCATGCAAATAATCTGTTGAATTTGTTATTGACAGTCTTGATTGTTTCATTGTTTAACCTTTTTTCAGACCAGGACACCCTGAACATAAACATAAAGCGTCGCTCTGTCCAGCAGAAGAGGAAGCCGTTGGAGGACTGCTACACTTTCCCTTCGCAGGTCAAAGCAGCCGAGGTAAGAGCCGATGCAGCAGCACAGAGGTCCGGACTACGTTACCCAGAAATCAACTGCACACCTGTCCTTCCTCTCAGTCTGAGCTGGGGACGGTGTCAGTCAACTTCAGTGTCTCTGGTTCAATGTCACAAAAGTTGACTTGTGACATTGTGTGTGAAGTAATATTAGTAGTGAAGTAATATTGCTTAAAAAAACTAAATGAAATGATTTACGTTCATTTTTATTTCATCTTTATTTGGTTTTTTGACCTGTTTGGCAATATAGTTTTGGTTTAGTTTCAGTTTTTCTTAAAGGTTTTTATAGATTTTATTTAGTTTCATTTTACGGCACATTTACTGTGTTTCAGCATCTAGTCCGATGTATTCTTGTTTTATACCAAAACAGAGCTAAAGATGATATTGTAAAACACAAAAATAGCTGCACATAAGATGATGATTTGTGTCTTGGGTTGCTTATTATTTTCTAACGTTAACAACAGCCATAGCACATTTATAAGGTGATAATATGTCAGAAGTTGGTGTTTGTCAGCTTGTTTTGGGGTCCGTTTATCCACCTGTAGTCTACAGCAGGTGTTCTCAAGTTTTTTTCAATAATGTTCCCCCTTTGAACAGTTTTTTTTTAAGCCATGTACCCCCTAACCAGTGCAAATAATGTTTGGTAGAAAATAAAAGTCTCTATAAAGAGGAAGAATACAGCGATGTCAGCGATAGATTTACTAAACAACAGGCGATGCGAGACTACTGTAAGAAGAACATAACATGGGGTTTTATGCCTTTTCTGCTCTCCGTCTGTTTTACTTGAAACAGACAGCGTTGATGGTACTGTATAAAGGGAAAATATTTAGCTGAATCATTGGTAAAATATATAAATACAAAAATAGCGATTCTAGGGAGAGTAATCGATTCTAAAAATCGTCGCAAAGTAAATCACGATACGTACAATTTTAGATTTTTTCCCCCCCTATCCCTAATATTTATACTGCAATTGTGTAGTTTTGTACTTATGGCCCCTGCCTTGTTTCCGGGGCTTAGCGCCGCCCAAGACAATTGTGATTGGTTTAAAGAAATGCCAATAAACCAGAGCACGTTTTTCTCCCATCCAGGAATGCTGTGTGGACTAGCCAGACCCCCCTCCACAGGGCTGCGGAGGAAGGTCTGGCAATGCGAGACTAATCCCCCTTTAACGAGAGTTTTTTTTCTCAGCAGCCTCTGCGGCCGACCGTCTACCATTCGGTGTGCTTGACGTGCAGCAAGCCGAGCGAGGATGTCAGCAAGTGTCAAAGCTGCGGGAGCGGCGCAGCGCTGCTGCCCTGTCGCCAGCAGGCCACGCTGTCATCCCTGACCCCGCGGCCCCCCATCCGGTCCCAGCCCTCCCCCGGGCCAAACGGCCTGCCACAGAACTTCTACAAACCGGCGACGACCATGAGGGGGCCACGCGGGGAGACTCTGCCCGTACGGATCACGAGCATCAGGGGGAGCGTGCTGCCTCTGAGCAACGGCCGGCCGCCTCTGTTAGCCGGGACGTCGGGCTGCTGCGGAGCCAGGAACACGCCCAAAGGGAAAAGGGCCGCGGCGCAGCAGCATGAGCTCAACGACCCCAGTGAGTAATAGAAGTACTGATAATCACAAAAATACTTTTTGAAGGTGTGGAAACCATTTTTGATATTGGTTGATGAGACCTAAATGTCTGATTTGTGTGTTTGCTGCTGTGCTACGCCCTTAATCTGAGCAAACTTTGATCCTGCACTCTGATACTCTGGCAGCCCTGTCTGTCTGTCTGTCTGTCTGTCTGTCTTGTTTTTCTTTCCCTATTTATTTTTTCCATCTGCTTTTCATTTTTTTTTTTTATTCACTTGTCTAGTCTTAGTTTTAGTGTTTGACTATTATGAGAAAAATTGAAAAGAAAGTATAAAAAAAAGAAAGAAGTACTTATAAGTAGGGCTGGGTATCGTTCCAAAATATTCTATACCAATACCATGACTTTTATACCGGTTCCTAAACAATTCTTTTTTCGATACCAATTTTATAAAACAAAAAGAAATTACATTACACATTACGGCACAAATCTTTTATGTATTTTTCAGCTCCTACTACGTGAGTCCCGTCTCTGTGTAACGTAGAGATTTCCCTGCGTGTCTCTACGACGTGTAACGTTAGACAGCCAATCACAGACATCATTAGATCTTGGTAGCAGTATGCTGCGTGCTGATTGGCTCAGTGACGCTGATGAGATTTACTCCTTAGGTATTGAAATTGGGTATTTTGGTATTATGGGTATAATGTTCCACCTATGAACAGTTTTTTTTTAAGCCATGTACACCAAAACAAGCGACAAAACCTTCAAAAAAAGTGACAAACTTCAAAAACTTTGAAAAAAGTGACAGACTTGGAGAAAACAAAGTCTGTAGAAGTAACTACAGCCTTGGAACTGAGAAACATTTAGCAAAAAATGTCACGTACCCCCTGCAGTCCTCCAGAGTACCCCTAGGGGGACACGTACCCCCTGCAGTCCTCCAGAGTACCCCTAGGGGGATACCTACCCCTGCAGTCCTCCAGAGTACCCCTAGGGGGACACGTACCCCCTGCAGTCCTCCAGAGTACCCCTAGGGGGACACGTACCCCCTGCAGTCCTCCAGAGTACCCCTAGGGGGATACCTACCCCTATTGGAGAAACACTGCATTAGGACACCCTGGCACCCAATTTTCAACCCTTTCTGACGCAAGTCATCCAGCAGAGTTGTACTGATCAAGTGCACAGGCGCGTTTTTGGGGGTACAAATGAGGAAAGTCGGACATAAGTCTGGGCTTTCTAAATGCAGGGTTCTGCACAAACTGGACTCTGCATGTCAAGTCCAAATTTCTCTCAACACTACACAGCCAGATTAGTCGAGTAAAACAAACATTACACCTAACAGAAAAAGCTCTAGGAAAAGTAAGCAAACACACAGGCAGCTAGATTCCAACAGTGTCCCTGCCAAATAAAAAGCAAATGTGACATAAATGAGAGAACAAAAAAGAGCAAAATTCAAAATAAGATCACAACAAAGGAACCGGGAAGTGCTCGGAGGGTGCTGTTATTTTAACAATAAAACGGGTTGCATCTGGATCCAAAAGCCTTTTAATATGTCAAAAGATCATCTGTTGAAATCCTAAAGTTTTAGGGGGTACACAGGACAGTTGATTTGGTTGGATTTAGTTTAATTAGGCCTAGAAATATACACATAATCAGGGTTTTCCCGACCATTATAAAGTTTAGGCGCAGCACCTGAGCTGAATGAATGTCAAATCAATGTGAGCATCAAAACCAACTACATTTGTGGATCTCTTTTAGCATGTGTTGTCTTTTTATTCTTTTTGAGTTATCTGCTCGAGCTTTTCCAATATTTCCAAAATGTCAAAGGTGTTATTAGCAACGTAACATCAGCAATTATACCCGTTCTCCACAACGCCCGGTTGTTGTTGTTAATGATAAAAATGTGTTGTATCTGGATCCAAAAGCCTTTTAATATGTCAACAGATCATCTATGTTAACATTTTAAATTTTTGGGTGGGATACAGAACTATTTTTCTGTTGGATTAGGTGCAATAGGGCCTCAAGTCTGCATAAAAATACACATCATAAATTTTTTTTTTTAAATCCAACAAAGTGCAGTGGTTGGTAAGAAAATGTCAAAGATGTTCAACAATTCTCCCCCGCCCCTGCAGTCGTCCTGTCCAGCGACGAGGAGGAGGAGGAGGCAGACAACGCAAGCACAGGAAGTGTCAACAGACTGGACAGCGTTTCCCCCCGGCCCGCCGACTCGGCCCACTCCTCGCCGGCACCCTCTGGTGGCCGAGTGGAGGCGGCGGTGAAGAGCGCCGGCGGCGAGCCGGAGGAGCTGAACTCGGGATTCTTCGAAGACGTCAACATGAAGATCACGATACCACGGAGAGCCCGCATGAAGGATCAGGTGAGACTCGGTCAGGGGCTGTAACGATAGACCGCGGTGATGACGTCATTATCGCCATCACCGTGTGTGTGTGTGTGTGTGTGTGTGTGTGTGTGGTATAAACTATTTTTTTGTGATAGTTGCGGGCAAAAATCCTTGATTTCATCGCAGGGTTTGCAGCTTTTCAGAAAGGACAAGAAGGCTGTACAGTGTGTGCAGGGTGTGCAAAAATGGCATCTCTTTTTTTCAAAAATCTTCTTTTGCAGTTTGGAAATCAGCCCCCTGAGCAGTTTTCACCGCGGACAAAGAAGCCCAAATTCGCGCCCAACAAGTGTGGCAGCATCATATTGGAGTGTCGGAGCGTGAGGGTGGGAACTCTACGCAGGATGGTGACCAAGCCCGTCGTCGTGAGTACTTTTGATTTCTTTCATGTTAAAGTGCCCATATTATGAAAAAAATGACATTTCCTGGTATTTGGGGTTATTTTGTGTCTCTGGTGCTTCCACACGCATACAAACTTGGAAAAAAAAAAACACCCATGCTGTTTAGAGTGAGATACGGTTTCTGAATGTGTCCTGCCTTCAGTCTCCGGGTGAGCTGTTCAAAATCTGCACGGCTTTCTACGTAACTAGCCGAGACGAGCATGCTAGCGGTTAGCCCCCTCGTTCTGAATGTCAAAACACTGCTACAACACACACTAGTTCACCATAATCTCCAAAAGAACTACTTCCATGTCCCTGTTCTGCAGGTATTCCACACAAAGTTGGAAGTGTTCCCTCGTTAAGAAGAAGTCTCCCAGCTAATCCTGCCTTGTACAGGCTGAAGTTGGAGAAACGGCTAGCTAGCTGATGTGATCCTTACCTAGCTACTGCGCATGTGCGACTCCCAACAAAGATAAAACAGAAGTGAGAGGTCTCCCTCTGTAGCTAAAACAGAGAGCTCAACACACAGGGTGAAAAGAGGAGCTGCAGCAATGTGCAGTACAACAAAAATATGGTGTTTTTGGATAATTGAACCATGTGAACCTATTCTGGTACATACTCAAAATACAATTATGAACCTGAAAATGAGCATAATATGAGCATTTTAAAATCTTAATCTCGGCGGTATATTTAGAGAAAATAACTCGTGGAAAGAGCTCATGGTGAACTTATGTTGCCACAAGAAGAAAAGCACAGAAAACCAACCAACATCCTCACTCATTCCAGTCGAGCGAGTCGAGTGTTATTTTTGAAAAGATGAATGCAAATGACATTCCCTGTTCTTTGTCTTTTTCAGTTTTCCATCGACCACGTCCAGCTGGAAACTGAAGGTACGAACGCACGTGCAGTAACAAACTCAGTAATGAAACTCTGGGCAGAGCTGTTGGATCGGACGGCAGCAACAGTCTGTCTGCTGTTTCAGGAAGACGCAGCGGCGCAGTTTGCTGTCTGTGCTGGCCAGCAGAGATTAGTTTAGTCGCACTCGAACAGCTTTATTTCTATAAAATCTGCAAACACACCAGTGAGAAATACTGTATGATGCACTGGAAGAAGCGACCTATATCACCCATACTATCTGTAATTTTAAATCCTTTTTATTTATGTCGAACGCTAAAAATGACAGCCAAGATAAAAAAAAATTTGTTTGGCATCACACCATTCACAAATATGCATGGACAATAAAACATTAATATAACACATAGGGCCCTATCTTGCACCCGGCGCAGCGCAAAGCCCGCTGCATGTGTCTGTGCTAGTATAAGACCGACGCAGTTCCCGTCCTGCGCCCGCGTCGTTTAAATAGCAAATGCACCTGCACCCGTCTTTGCGCCCATGGGCGTGCTGGTGTTACAGGGAGGTGTGTTCAGGTGCATTCTGGGAGTATTGTTGTCTTGAGGCAGCGGGAAGTGATGGCACCATTGACCAACAAAAACCTGGTCTAAAGTCAATAACGCAGCATTTCATTGTTATTTTAACAGAGCATTAGTAAAATGCTCCTAGGCTCGTGCACAGCACATGCACACTATGCTTGTTACACACACAGGGACGCACAGCAGCACACACACATTAGCAATGCGCCAAGGTACAAACACGCCTGGCATGTTACGCCCCAAAACACACCTATGAATTAATGAAGACACTAAGTACAATCTATATTTATTAGGGCTGTCAAATGATCTTTTTTTTTATCGTGATTAATCCTTGAAAACTATATGTATGTATATCACGTTGCACTTTTCTGCATTTTTTGCACTTCTGGTTGGACGCAAACTGCATTTCGTTGTCTTTGTACTTGTACTCTGCACAGTGACAATAAAGTTGAAGCTAATCTAATCTACAACCCTTTAGAACCATGAGCCCGGCACACGGACCCTTTTTTCCGCCGTCAAACTAGCAAAAGTGGATTTGGACACGCCCTAAAAGCACCTGCGCCATACGCTTCACGCCATGCGTTTAGGTCGTTATAATAAGGCCCATCGTGTCATATCTAGCCTCATATATCGGTGTTTGCATATTTGTTATACATTGCCCAGCCCTACACTTAATATGTTTAAATCAAGTTCTATATACGGTCTGTTCTCGGTCTTGTTGGAGGTTCTTTGAGTAATATCATGTTTTTATTCTTCTATGTGACGTATTTTGTAAAAATGAGCTTGTTTGTACGTCAGGGGCGGAGCCAAACACGGTGGAGAAGGTTTGTCTTCAGGCGTCGGAGCTGATCAGCTGCGAGTGGTGCAGCGTCCGGAAACTTCCCGTCTTGTTCTTCCAGACGACTCCGGTCGAGTGCGTCCGCCTGCGCACGCAGCTCAACATGGCCAAGGAGAAGGGAGCGCATTGGTACGACTGCGCTGGGGACCGTAAGTAGAAAAATCCACAGTTACAGTATAAATAGTAGGCTTTTGGGAGTGAGGGGGTGGGGGTTGGGTCTTGAGGGACATCGGGCAGAATTTTCATCGGCACCTCAACAATCCCGGAAGTGGAACGTTGTCGATATAGACTATGGCTATTTATCCCTCCTGGTGTCCTCGGGTCAAATCTGACCCATTTTCAAAAAGCTTCTATATCAGAAATTTGGGTTTCTTTCAACCACATTGTCAAAACAAAATAAGGTGGATGGTTCCCTACAACGCTCTTCACAAGTAAAATAAATGACCATTCCACTACTTTCATTGAATTTGGGTGTTTTATTCAATTTCATAGCATTTGAAGAAGAAAAAAACCGATAAAAGAACGTTGAAAAAAGTGAAAAAAATGTCGAAGCGCAGAAAAAATCGACAAAAACGTTGGAAATAGAGCCAAAACAATTGGAAAAAAGCTTAAAAAACTTCAAGATAACTGACAAAAACAACGAAAAAAGTGACAATAACATCAGGAAAAGCCACAAAAGTGTCGAAAAAGACGACCAAAACGTTGAAAAAAAGTTTGTATTTCAAATTTTGACCCAGAAACGGAACAGAAAGTTCCCTGGTCAACGGGAAGACAACACGAGGGTTACATAGCTACGTTTTTGCTAATGACTATCTTTTGCTATGTTTTATATTCCCTACCTGCTTTTAATTCTAATGTTCTGTGGCTTGACATAGAGCAGAGTCTGAGAAAACAATTTACACTGCTGGATCAGCAGCGCCGATATGAACTGAATACACTGAGGTTTATCATGAGCCGTGTTTGTTAAAGGTTAACTCCAGCACAGTAACGAGCTTCACATGTTTTCAGGAGAAGAGATCAATGCAGCGGATAAAACCGGAATATGTCCTTCAGTCTCACAATAAATTACACTTCTCTTAAATGTAGTAAAACGATGCACGAAACTAAAGTTTTTATTTTGTACTTTTTGTGCTGAATCCAATTTTGTACCGTCCATTCCTACAGAGCAGGGGAAGTTTAATGTTCATCCTTTCTGCTTGACTGAACGTAACTGGCCTTTATGTCCTGTATTATTAATTTACGGCTCCCAATTTATTTTATTTATAATCTGCCAACTTCATTTTCTGAACAGCTCCAGTACATTCAAGCTAGCCTGGGAAACCCTGACGAACTTCCGCCAAATTTGATATTCTTCTCTGCAAGTCAGTCTGGCCGAGAGCCCATTCAAGCCCATTTCCAATTTTTCCAAATCGAAAACTGGCCAGTTTTCAGAATTGGGGGTGCTCAGACTCTCCCATCCCCCCTTGTAAATTACGCCTATGCCTAGGCATCGGTATTGGAACATCTCTACTGTTAATGAGAGATTTCATCTCTTCATGTTTTGATACAATGTATTGCATTTAAAATGAAAGGGAAAACCTAAATAAAATGTGCAAAAAGTCTTTCTCAAAGCCCACTTTGTCTCTCGCTGTGTGCGGCCAGAGTCGGATGAGAAGTTCATCGTTTTGATCTTCGAGAACGGCCTGGCGATGAAGGAGCAGGCCATCCTGGAGGACATTCTGGGCGAGATCGGCCGGACCAACAACCTCAGCAACTTTCCCGCCAAGCTGCCCTTCGAGGAGGCCAACATCCGCCTGGTCAACTACAACAAGGCGTCCAAACAGAAGGAGGAGAAGGTGGGCATCTGGGTGACAACACAGACCTGCAGAGGTTTCAGGAGCTGAAATACCTGAGCTTTTCTGTCCTTTCTTTCTTTTTTCTCTTTCTGCTACACGCTTATTAGGCCCATTTCCCTAAATTGAGTCTGTGCAGGATGTAAAGCTTAGATCTTCCTATCATACTGTGCAGCGCTGCCACCAAGCTCCATTCACACACAAATAGTTATTTTAGGTATTAACTCTAGAATAGGTGAATGTGGGGAACAGGGAGGACATGGGAAAAGAAAGAGAAAGTAAGTTTCGGCTGCCATAGTTACAACAAAGTTTGTTTGTAGATATCTAGGGATTGTTTTTATTTGAATGACTCAAAAAAGGGCTTCTGAATGTGATCAGTTTGACATGCAAAACTGGTGATTGGTAATATCGGTTAACATTCTTCCACTTTGTCTAATTTTGGTGGGGGGAAATGTGCAGAAATGTTGAAGGAAAAAAATCCAAGACTGTGAGTTGTAAGTCGGTTCTCGTTGTGTCCCTCTCTCTGCAGGAGAAGCCGATACAAACCCCTCCCAAAATCCCCCCAGCCTCCCCGGTGAGCCCGGTCACCATGCCCAGTCGCACACGCATGGCCACCCGTCAACACAACGCCGCCTACTTTGACGATGAAGAGGAGGACATGACGGACCTCCAGCCCACCTTCTCCGGACCAATTGTCAAGTGAGTGACTCTTAAGTCGCCTGTAAGGCCTCCTGCACACACACTGTGAGCGTGGCGTGTCTGTTTTTATTTTGGCTCCCATGTTAACAGGTTAGAGCTTGGGGGAGGGAGAGGGAGGGGGGTGGGTTGATTGGGTGTTATCCATGATAGATAACAGTTTGTTCAGTGACCTCCTCTCCACCACAGCTTCAAATGTCTCCTGTTTGCAGCCAACAACGGAGCCCGCCTTTTGTTAAGTCTGTTTGTGTTGCTGGCTCCGATGCTGCTGCCCCAGCAGATGGTGGAGGAGAACAGAGCACTGGCCACAACAGACTTACTTATAACTTAAATACTAATAAAACGGTCTGAAATGTCTGCGAGGTAGGGGGCGACGGAGCTGCGAGCCAGCTTCACCCTGAGCCTTTTCAAGCCGATGTAGAGCCGGTAGCGTTGCTCGGCCGCGGAGCAAATGCTGCTAGACGTCTCTTTGAGAGAGAGAGAGAGAGAGAGAGAGAGACATAGACATGCGCCTCTGGTATGAATGGCTAGGCGCAAGTATCTACGCTACGCGACACTTCTGCGTGCGGCGTGTTCCAGCTGTAATGCTCCCAGTGTAATCGTGTTGTTGCTGTTTGTCTTCCAGATTAATGGTGTACCCTCCCCCTCCGGCCAAAGGAGGCATATCGGTCACTAATGAAGACCTCCACTGCCTTAATGATGGAGAATTCCTAAACGACGTTATCATAGACTTTTATTTAAAGTAAGTATGTGGTCCGTCTGTAGCGGACCAAGATGATAACCTCCCACACAATACAACGTATTCACTCTGTGACGGTTGTATTGTACTGTGACGAGTTTCCAAACCTTCCATTGTTTTTTTTACCCCCCTATCTTTCAGATATTTAGTTTTAGAGAAATTGAAAAAAGAAGATGCACAAAGAATCCACGTGTTCAGCTCCTTCTTTTACAAGAGACTAAACCAGAGGGAGCGGAGGAACGCTCCCGACACGACAAATCTGCCGTGAGTGTCTAACAGAATCAACACCAGGGATTTTAACGTCACGTTTGGATGTTTTCGCCGCAAAATTCTTCAAACCTTTTTGTTTTGATTTTTCCAGAATCCAGAAAAGGAAGCACAACAGGGTTAAGACGTGGACTCGGCACGTGGATCTGTTCCAGAAGGACTTCATTTTCGTTCCCATCAACGAGTCGTGAGTCCTCAGTTTGACAAATCACACAACTTCAATTCTGTACCGTAAAGTACAAAGCTGCTCCGCTTCCTTATCAAAATCACACCACAGGTAGTTATCATAGCTAAGAGTTAAAGGTAAGAGCCGAAGGGATATTTATTGCCCAGCTTCTACAACACGTGTCAAACTCGAGGCCCGTGGGCCAAACCCGGCCTCGCGCAGGTTTGAATTCAGCCCGCATACTAATTAAGGTTCACAATAAATGTTATCTAGTTGAGCGCCAAACCCAAAAAGACCGGGTGGTTTTTCAAACTGCGATTCAGGACACTCAAAGCAGGGCACTCAGAAAATCCCCCAGAAGCAGAGAGTTTTCATATTCAGGCTATGGTTGCCTGCTTTTAAAAATATAATCTTTGTTTTGCTTGATTTGCTAAACTCTATAAAGGCTACGATATTTTTTGCTGACTTTTGTAGGGCTTTATGTCGACAAAGAAAAAAGCAACATGCAGTAGAACAGTCAAAGATATTTGACTTTTGTCAATAAACTATACTTGTCTGGCCCTTGATGTGATTTTCATTTTCCAGAGTGGCCCTTAAAGCTTTAGTGCGTAACTTTTTGATATTAATTGTCGGCCGTTAAATTCAAGCCGTAGCCTAATGAGTTTCTACAAAGCTAATGAAGGGGGGAGGAGTGTAAGAGTAAAATATAACATTGACATAACATTATTTATTATACGTTTATTTGATTCACAGCTGCTATATAGTGTTTTGACCTCGACAACCCAACTGCATTTTACTGCAAACTTGTGACTAGTTAACTTCCTAAAGCGGGCACAGTCGCTTGTTTGCTAAGAGTCGGGTCGGTGATTGTGAATGTGTGATTGTGAATGTGTGATTGTGTAAAGGTGTTCATCAGATAGATACTATCCTTTAGTGAACTTGTGAATTTCGCCAGCCGTCTTCTCTCCTTTACGGAGACAGACGCTGTGTGCACGGTGGGCTCGATGGTGTTTTAAGCCTCCAACGTCGCCTTCCAGGCAGCTAACCCTCACCTTAACACTAACATAACTTCATTGACATAACCATTGCCGCGCTGCCTGGAAGGCAACATTGGGGGCTAAACACACCAAACACCGCACGGTGGGAGGAGCTGTGTGTGTGAGACACAAGTGACAGAGAGACGGAGGACAGCAGGGAAAGGAAATGCAGAAGAACGTCTTTTAAATAGCGTTAAAAGAAATAATAATAACGAAATGCAATGTGCGGCGGCCGGTGTTGATAGTGAGGCGCACCACCACATTAGTCTATGTGTGGGAAACACTGATAGCTTTAAGGGTTGCCAAGTCTTACAAAATGTAAGACTTGGCAACCTGTAAGAGGACTGTCCTCTCCTGGTACACCAACTGCAACACTGGGTCTGGTTTAACTGTGTCCCAGAATAAAAAAAAAAAAAGTACTTTAACTAGTTTGAACTCTTTGTTTTGTCAGAGCTCACTGGTACTTGGCGGTCATCTGCTTCCCGGGCCTCACGGCTCCGGTGTACGAGCCCAACCCGCTGCGCCACAACGCCGACCCCCCGCCAGGGGAGGACATCCCGGACCACTGTCGTCCTCTGTCCCCAGACAGAGACGAGCTGGACGGCTACTCGGAGGACCCGTCCCCCGGCGTCCCCGAGGCGCCCGCAGAGGGTCCGAGCGAGGAGAACGCAGCCTGCACGGAGGGGGGGCCGGAGCCTTCCAACGCCACGGCAGCGTCGGGCAACGGCCAGGCTGACGCAGAGCAACACTACACAAGTGAGTCACCGTCCGTTTTGAGGACTTTAACTATCGTGGTTTAGGGCTGGGAGTGGGATCTCTATACTCTGGGTATCCGCGGGGTCTGGAAGCTTTAGTGCGTAACTTTCTGATATTAATAAACACAGCGCTGTGAAACATCAACCTACTGTCAGCTGTTATCAGAGGACGCAGGAGAGGGGAAACAAGACCTAAAAATAGAAAGTCTCAAAACCAAACTGCCAATACGCTCATTGACGGTCATTAAGTCGTTCCCTGTATTAGGTGGTTTAATTTGAAAGACATAATGACACTTTGTGATCCATTTCTGTGTAAAAGGGCCGCCACACACCTCGCGTAAAAATATAAGTAGAAGACTGTCCTGTTTTTCAATTGTTGAGCGGCGCATGCGCACCACAGCGTCGCCAGTTTCATTGGTTATAGTGGAAGCACGGTGTTGGAGCATCCACTCCGCGTACATTCCGCGTGCAATGTTGCCAACCCGTTAGACGTGCAGATTAACACACAGGTTTTTATTTCATGCAACAGATTAATGTTGTTTGGTTGTTTATAGGTGAGTTGCACAGAATCAGTGTTTGCTACGGTTCAGGAAAAGGAGAGGACGACACCTTCGCCTTCTCCGACGACCAAAGCTCCTGTCAGGTACTCGGCTTTCTTCACTTCTTCGATTTACTCTTTGTCTTCATTTGGTCTCCATTAAAGGTGCACAATGAGTTCCTGCATGGTTTCAGCGTGATTTCATTTTAGTCTCAAATCGTAGGCATCTCTTCTTGATCCGCTAGCTGCCTGCCCCCTGAACACACCGTGAAAAAGCCCGGTCTCGGGAGACAACACAGGGGTCGTAAACGTCAAACAAACACTAGAGGCACAGGATCGGCACCAAAATACAACAAACCACTCCAGCCAATCACCGACAAGATGGTTGGGGGTTAATGACAGTTAGTCAGTTAGTCATGACAGTTATGGAAACATGGGGGGAGGGGCGAGCTTGCTCTGTTTTGTTTGGTATTTACTTTGAACGTCAACAGATGTGACCATGCAGGAAGTCATAGTGCACCTTTAATTAGTTGATTGAGGGATGGATGGTTCACTTGAATTCCTCTCACATATTTCTGAAAAAGTTTTAAAAAAAGCAACATCTATGATTGCAACAATAAAAAGAACTTTATAAGGATATATATCTTGGCATACATTTTCCCCTTCAATCAATTCTTTTAAGAATACGTTGGATGGTGGCCGGG
>NC_135872.1:2710327-2755327 GCF_031162955.1 Sander vitreus | reverse complement strand
TATCGGAGCCGATACTGCCTAAAACGCTGGAACATCTCTAACCCAAAGGGATAAAAGTATCCAGTTTCTCACAAGAAAATAGCAATAATAGGCTGAAATTATACGGAGTTTGTTGCAGCAGAAAATGTTTTGGTTCCACTTTACTTTAGGTATCTACATAAGCGTGACATGACACTGTCATGAACGTGTCATAAACATTATAAACAAGTCATAAACATTTAGGACATAACGCTTCTGTCAGACAGTGTCATTCGGTTTTTGTCATGACAAGTTAGGGTTAGGGTTCATGTGGTCATGACAGTGTCATGTGTTCATGTCACTCTTATGTAGATACCTTCAAGTAAAGTGTTACCAATGTTTTCTTATTCTTCTTTCACATTGCCGTCCCATTAATCATCTCAGGACCCCTCAGATTTATATTGCGATCCCTTTTATGGGGTCTGACCCACAGGTTGGGAGCCACTGTTATGGAGCGGAGGGTAGGTTGAAGGGTAACACTTTACTTGAAGGTATCTACATAAGGCTGACATGACACTGTCATGAACACATGACACAGTTATGACACATGAACCCTAGCCCTAACTTGTCATGACAAAAACCGAATGACACTTAATAAAAGCATTAGAAGCGTTATGTCATAAACGTTTATGACTTGTTTATAATGTTTATGACACGTTCATGACAGTGTCATGTCACTCTTATGTAGATACCTTCAAGGAAAATGTGTAACCGGTTGAAGACACCGGAGGGTTGAGGGTGATAATCGTTGTTGGTAAACTGCAGTGGTGGCTGAGACGCAGAGATCAATACTTGTCATAGTCATAACTCAGTCAACAACACAGACACGGTACATATTTTTAGATTCAGAGTGACTTACACTTTCCGAGGATATCGTTATATCGGCTGCCCGTCGCAAATTAGCGTCCATTATACAGCTTACAAGTCATAGAGAAGAGATTTGTCTTATAAACTGCAGAGCTTGCCTGGGAACCTTGACGTTTTTTAGTCGTCTTCAGTATCAAAGTGATCCAGTGAAAGCTGTCTGCACATTCACGGGTAAACTGCAAACAGGAAGTGCTAGTGGCGAATTTGGCAAACTTTTGATGCTGCCAAAATGTAAACAAATAAAATAAAAATACAGAGTTCAAGTTGTAACCAACAGCTAACTCCCCTCATTTCCTGGCAACATTATAGTTCCTGTTTGAATCACACAAAACATTATGGAGAATGTTAATCCAGAACATAGAGCACGGGCATCAAAGTGAGGCAAAGAACAATAATAATAATGTTGAATTGTTCATTTTTTTGTTGCACTGCACATTATTTGTTGGCATTACTGAGACTGAATGGGGAGATGTTTAAGGAAAACCAACAGTGGTGACTGCGACTGAGTGTGCGTTTGTTTTAGGTACCTGGAGGTGGAGTGGGAGGTGCGTAAAGGGACTCAGCGGAGTTTCGGGAAGGATGTGATGAAGGGCTCCAGCCCACGTGTGCCTCAGCAGGATAACTTCAGCGACTGCGGAGTTTACGTCCTGCAGTATGTGGAAAGCTTCTTCGAGGTGAGGGGGAAAACGTAAAACCGTTCAAAACCGCCATTCCCTCGCTCACTAGTCCTTGTGTGGTGTTTATTAAAAAGTGAACTATAGAGGCAACGACCAAACCAGATTTCAGACACCACACTGAAAACATCGTTGCGTCAGGAGATGCGCCCGTTGTTTGTGTGACGGAGGCGGGCGTGCCCAGCATCATGTAAACAAACCCAAACAAACATACTTCTAATACGTCGCTGAAACAAAGCGCGCACTCGGTTGTTTATTATAGATGTTGCATGTGACATTTCCGGGAAAACGCGAACGCGTCGCATTGTGGTATACGGGAGTAACATGTAGGGTACATCGTATGTACACTCAAATTAGCAGTGCATTGTGGGTATTTTATTGTGGACTATATAGTGAATGAAATTATCCGCAGAGAATTCAAACACCACTACAGAATGGCGAACACACTATATAGTAACACACAATACTTGTTAGTAGTGTCTGATACCATTTTATGCTTACCGATACCTGAACTTGAGTACCGATCTGATACCAGTGTGTCATATATAACAGCTGTATACTACTCTCCCTGTATGGATGTGATATCATTTGCTATAATTGATTTTAAACTCTTAGTGAAACATGAACAAACACAAACAATGAACGCCACAGAACTTTATTTTATTATCCAGTTAACGGAAAAAGAACATCAATAAACTACTTTAAAGTATATTTTCTTCTGGGCTTAATAACAGGGTATCGGTGCATAAACTCCAGTACTTTCCGATACCGATACCAGCATTTTAGGCGGTATCGGAGGCTTTTCCGATACTGGTATCGCTATGGGAACATCTCTACTTGTTAGCAGATAAGTTGACTGTTGGTTTGTGTCTTTGTAGATGATAAGAAAAATATAGAATATCACCAGAGTTATCCTTTTAATATTGCCCTTGTGGACTTCCATACTATCCTGGTCTAAAGTCTTTTACAAAACACACAAAGAACACCGTGTGGGGCACTCCAGTTAGTTTTACATCATCCCTCGTATTAAATGTCCACAGACATTCACAGTGGAAAAGCGTCCATATCTTCTGACATAAAGAGAGTCCATGTCTCCCATTGTCTGAGGACGATTGCTCTTCAAGATCTTAAAGAAAAGTTATCCTTTCCATGGTAGAGATCTCTTTGATTATGTCCATCCGAGGCTCGGAGGCTCAGGATTGTACCAATTCTTTGTAATCGCGTTCTTACAGGCAAGACACAATATCTTACACCAACAGCAGTCGTTTCTCCATACCATTCTGGTTTGATTGGTTTGGTTTCGTCTCGTCTCTTTTTACACAGAATCCGATTCCCAGTTTCCATCTGCCGGTGAGCTTGTCCGAGTGGTTTCCTCAGCAACGGATGAAGACGAAGCGCGAGGAAATCAAGGAGCTGATCCTAAAGATCCAAGAGCAACAAGAACTGGAAAAGAAGGAGTCGGAGCGGCTCGGGGCACCGCTCGGCTCTCCGCCCGCCTCTCCCGGAGAGCCGGAGATCGAAGAGACTTCTGAGTGGTTGGGCAGGCCGCCGAGCCTACCCATCAGCCCCTGAAAGCACCCTCACCCTCATCCTCTTCCCCCGTCACTCCCAGGCCCAGCAGGGAGTGACGGGGGTGGGGGGGGACCTGATTGTACGCTGGTTTAACTTCGACGTGTCTGAAAACGGTCCCTCGGCTCCCTCCATTAACCACAGACATCAAACACAACGTCAGAATTTTCTATCAAATAAAAACCCATGAACTGTAAATATGCTGGAGTTTTTCCCGCTGCCTTTGTAATTTACCGTTTTATGACTCAGTCATGAAGTGGCCCCATTAAGTTATGTTTTCATAGATGTTCTTCTTCTCCGGGAGGATCTGTGCAGAAGATACTGTTGGTCTCTTGCATCGTTATTTTCTATGCTTTCTAGTTGTTTAGAGGAAGACAAAAACAATAAAACAACAACACAAACACACACACACGCACAACACTTAGAGGAAGTTGCTGTTATTTGTAAGTTATTAACAATCCACCCCGTCTGGGAAAAAATAAACTTGTTTTCCGGAAGTTGGCGAGTCACATAGTTCAGTGCTTGTTGTGTCTCTTCGATGTGGAGTGGATGCATTTTCAGCATTAAAAGCAACTCTGGATGCAAGAACACTTCCTCTGCCTTAACTTTGTCTGTGTGTGTGTGTGTGTGTGTTACTGTATTTGTGTGGTCCAGAAACTAGGGAATACAGTATACTTGTGGGGCCCAAAATGCTGGACCCCACAAGGTTAAAAGGGTGTTTGAGGGTTAGAATTAGGTGATGGTTAGAGTTAAGGTTAGGCATTTAGTTGTGATGGTTAGGGTGAGGGTCTAGGGAATGCATTATGTCAATGACGGGTCCCCACAAAGATAGTGAAACAAATGTTTGTGTGTGTGTCCTTTTTTTCGGAGCCCTTCGCAGACTTCTATTCCATGTTGGCATAAAAGTTGAGATTGAAAGTACTTTTTTTTTTGTAGCTGGGAAACAGAAGTTGATAAAACAATCTCCCATTTAGCGGCTGCTCTGGAGCTTTCGATCATATAACATGAGCTTCAACCAACACACAGTTGCTGTTGTCCAGAACATGCACAGGGTCTGGGAAAGTCTTAAATGCGTCTGATTATTTCCAGGTCCCGAGACGTTTTGGACAGAAAATGCTGAGGCTGTTCCCTTTTCTTTTAAAAGGGATTAAAAATGGAAGAATGAAAAACAAATAAACAGGGATTGTCAAAAAAAGAACAGAGTATACAAGGTTTAGTAGTATTTTTGCTCCAAATACTCACTAAAGCACCAAATGTGGATTAATCTGATGCTGAAAATAGTCCCCAACAAATGCACTGTTTTCTCCTGTTTGATAAAAACTACAGTGATCAGCTGTTTTAGGAAATTACTGATGAAACTATATATTTGTGTGTTTGTTTTTTTAAGATTTACGTTTATGGACTAACACAATGTTGGTTTTAAGGGTAAGGTTTATACTTTATTTGTACCTGTAGGTAGGTAGGTAGGTAGGATATACGACATCCATCATGACACACAACTAATGAAAATAAAAAAAACTATGATCTGATACAAATACTCAAGGTCCCACCAATAACAACATCAGAGAGAGAGACATACTGTATAAATAATTGAAATAAAAATAATTCAAGTAACTATTCTCTCTCGCGGCTTTGAATGAAGTGTATTTTACAATGCTGAAATGGTTTCGCGGATGTTTTTATGTTAAAAAAAAAGGATCCTACTCTTTAACAGAAAGGTCGACCTCCTTAGAAATCCTTCCCATAATGTTGTCAGACACTTAGAATATTAATCTGAGTCTGTCAGCAGCAAAACAAACACTTTTGTGAAGGTAAATACAAGCTGGACAATCATCCTATTAACTGAGATTGTAGCTTGTTTCTCTGCTGCCGACTGCAGAGATCTCTCTTAATACTGGACCAATGTCAAAGATTGTTGTTCCCATCAGTCACTTAGACACAAACACATAGGACAATAGGTTGAAAAAAACCAGTAGTTACCCTTTAAGTAAAGGATCTGAATACTTCTTCCACCGCTGACAGACAAAAATACAATTTATAGATTTGTAACCACACATTAAATTTGTCGCTAAAGAGTGACAAAAACGGCCTGCATGTACTCCAACTCTGCTTACTTACCTATCCCAAGCCTCTTTAAAAAACTAGGTTACACTTTACTTGAAGGTATCTACATAAGAGTGACATGACACTGTCATGAACGAGTCATAAACGTTGATGACATAACGCTTCTGTCAGACAGTGTCATTCTGTTTTTGTCATAAGTTATGGTTAGGGTTATGGTTCATGTGTCATGACTGTGTCATGTGTTCATGACGCAGTCGTGTCACTCTTATGTAGATGCCTTCAAGTAAAGTGTTACCAAAAACTGTCATCAGTTAAATGAGTGACTGTGTGAATGCAGAGTGCTGCTGTCTCGGGTGGTTGGTTATGAAATGCTGCTCTCAGCTTTCAGTCCCGTGTTAAATGTCTTCTTCTTCACCCCGTGTTTCGTTACCGGACACTAAAACATTCATGACTCTTGAAACGTCTTTTGTCGTCCCACTTATGAACTCATTCAGCGGATCCTTTTCAATATAAAAAAATATAAAATATAAATCAACTGCTTAACCCTTGTGTTGTCTTCGGATTAAATTTGACCCGTTTTCAAAGTTTTTAATATCAGAAATTTGGGTTTCTTTCAACCAAATTGCCTAAAATTGACATGGATGCATACCTTTGATGTAAATGTACTATCACAGTATCTTACTGTTTTAATGTTATACAGGATCATGCTGTAAATGCCAATGCTTTCTGGGAGAAAATAATAATATTACAGCACTATCTGCGAATGTTACAGATTACCAAGGGGGTAAGCGAGCATCCGGAAAGCGTACCTCCTATGGGGAGATTCTGAGGCTAACAAGCCATCACCTCCCGTTAGCATCCCATTGACTCCCATTCTTTTTGGCGTCACTTTGACAGTGAATAACTTTACATCTGAAGCGTTTAAAGACTCTAATTGACCGTTGTTTATTTCTAAAGAAACACGACAATGTATAAAAGGCTCCATTACCTTGTACCTCACGTTATGGCTCCGTAGCAGACGTTTATGTAAAAATAGGCTAACGGTTGTGTCATGACCACGGGACTTGCTGTCGCACAGTAGATAAATTACCGATAAGATTGGGAATGATTGAGATTTCTCTTGGCACAGCTACCAGAAGACTTCCAACTTTCAGACAGGTTGCTCACGTCACATCTACGTCTTCAAGCTCAGTTGGAGGCTGCTCAGTAACGCTCAGCCATCACCAGGAAAGAGCTTCTAATGTCCTGTATCGCTGTGTCCATTTATTTTACTGTCTATGCAGATTACAGGTATTTACTGTTAGTGCATCTTGGGAAAATAAAAGAAAAGGTGGGAATTACACTGCAGCCAGTATGTTACTGTCAATTCAAATAATACGGTAAGAAACTGTCATTTTACAGTACAAACCTTAAACTTTAAAAAACTGTATGCATACCGTACATAGACAGTAGTTTACTGGCGAAGCTGCTGCCAGTTTACTATTGTAAATTTACGGTGAAATACACTATTTACTATTACTATTTTCACAAATGATTCATCACTTGCTTTAAATAAGGTCAGTATATCGATGTATGCAGATGACTTAACTATTTATATGTCTTCATCTACATTTCATGAGTTAAACGCCACCCTATCACGAGCTGCAATCAGTGGTTAAATGGAAAAAGAAAAAGAAGCTAGTTCTTAATGTTTCAAAGACAAAAAGCATGATGTTCGGTTCACATCAGGAGACACATCAGACCAAACTTCTAGGAGTTATTTTAGATAGCAAATTATCATGGACAAAACATATAAATAACGTGGTTGTTAAGATGGGAAGTGGTGTTTCTGTTGTTAAAAGATGTGCACCATTTTTGTCACAAAGCTCAACCAAAGTAGTAGCTAAAGCTTTAATATTGTCTAATATTGACTATTGTTCAGTAGTATGGTCTAATGCAACTCAAGAAAAAGTAACTAAATTGCAAATGGTGCAAAATAGAACCGCGCGTATAGCCCTTAGGTGTGGATATCGGACAAATGTTACAATATACAAATGTTTAGGTTGGTTATTTGTAAGAAATAGATTAAGAAATAGGGGATGGCAGTTGCTCAGTCAGTAGGAGGGTTAAGGTTAGGAGGATGAAAGACATGTTATGTGACAATAGTATGTGGATATGCCTGTTATAAACATGTGTTCAACCTAAATGTAAGGAATGGCCAATGACTGCACTGGTGGAGCTGTCTATGTGTCTGTCCTTGTCTTATGTGTGTGTATTTTGTTATTTTATATGAGTTGTGTTATGAAATGATAGTGTATGTTTAGTTTTTGTCTTACAATTTTTATTTTTTTATTGTTTATGATGTTGTTATGTCCTCATTATGTCCTCATTACCACCACTGGAAGTTGTTCTCAATCGACTTATCTGGATAAATAAAGGTTAAAAAAAATAAAATAAAAATGAGGATCCTAAATTAACACACACACGGAAAATACTAGAAATATACTAGAAATAATACCGAGCTACTTGTTGGAGACCCCTGATCTAGCGCCATCATCAGATCTATGTTTGAATGTGTCCAATACTTTATGATCACATATCTGCAAAACTAATGCCACTTGTTTGCAGCAGAAACAAGTCCTGAACATTGACATATAATAATAATAATAATAATAAACTTGTCGGCAAACACTTGCTTGTGTCCACATCCAGCAGTCACAGAGAAACATGATGATTCATCAGGAGTCTCTGTGTTTGTGTCCAGTAGTCTCTCTCTTTTAGCTTTTAGATTTTTTACTGTATGCTACATACACGTGTAATTCTGTGAGGGGAACATAGTGCAAGTAAATGAATATGAGTAGCATGAAAAGAAAATACTCAAGTAAAGTATCTCTAAATTTGAGCAAATGTAATAATTTACTCTCTCCACTGCTGTTATTTGTAAATAAAATATATGATAAAAAATAATTTAAAAAAATAACAAATATTTTAATTATTTTAAATAAAATAAATAAACTCTTTATGATTTGGATAGCGCCCCCTGGAGGGAGACCTTTTATTATCCAGCTCGTGACGTCATGGGCCAGTTTCCCAGGATTGCTGCGGGAGTCGGAGGCAGCAGGGCGGGGAGAGTGTGGCCCAGGCTACCGGAGCGGACACCTATCATCAGGAGACAACCGGCACGGCTGTGTTTGGGACGTGCGCTTCACTTCCTTTCTTTCTTTCTGGGATTTAAAAAACTAAAACCAACATCATTTCCGTAAAACAGGCCACGGGAGTTCACGCACAAACGAGGTAGGCAACACCGACAGCCGTTTGCATTCACCGGTCGGGAGAATTCATCACAATAAGACGGCGATGTTAGCTAGCTGTGTCCCGGTGCTAGCAGCCAGCAGCACAGGGAAGGCTGTCAGCTTGCCCTGGAGGAAAACCGTCAACACACAGCTGAGAACTCTGACAAAAATCCTCCACTAGGCTGGGACTAGGCTGCTTTATAATTCCTGCATTGAGCTGTGGGATTTAATTTTTTCTTTTTTTTAACAACATAAATCGTGCTTGCATTTGTCTAGCTTTGTTGAGAGGAGTCCGCGCCAGACTTCCTTCAAACATCTTGCAATTTAAAGTTTTTTTTTATATCAGTAAAAGCATTTATATAATAATACATTGTCCAATATATATTTTGAAGACATATGAGACACTCTTAAAATCGGCATATGAAGAATCCACCGTGCCTCCCTTTATTTTAGTAGGGCTTCAACTTTTTCACTATACTCAATGTCGCTGCCATTGCTACCAAAGTGTATATTCTCGTGAAATAACATATTGGAAATGACCGGCAAACAGTATTTAAAAGTTGGATTATTTGACAAATGGTGAAGCTTTGTGGATTATATACATGCCGAATTGAAGACAATTGTCTCCCAAATCAGAAAAAGTGATGATTCATTGTTCATAGCGTATGTATGTGGCTGATAACGCTACGCGATTCCAAATTCTTGGGTTTTTTGTATCAGGTTTGGCTCTTGCTCGGTGTCTCGAAAGCTAGAGCGGGGGGCACATATCGAACATAACGAGCATTTAGCACAAGCGTCACTGCATCAGAGGGAGTTCAAAAGGGACAGAGCTTGGCAGCTGCTAGGGAAATTCATCGGTGCGTACATGACATGGGAGTCTGTGTTGTTGTACAGCAGCAGCAGCACCAATATGTCAGATCTCACAATATAAGCATGGCTGCGGCCTGCAGACACACACACACACACACACACACACACACACACACACACACACACACATACATAGGCTACACACACCCACACTGCTGGCTGCTGAGCCTGGGAAGAAGAATCAGTGGACATGCTTTGCATAAGAAGAAAAGCTGAGGGTGGTGGGTTTTGTCCATTGTGATATTAGTGCCTGGGCGATGATAAAAGAGGATGTGGCATCCTCAGAAGTCTGGATGCAGGGAACATGCTCAGCCGATGCTGTGGGTTTGTATCTGTGATTACATAAGAGCTCTCTGTGCTTATTGTGTTTATCCTGAGCTTGTTTTTATGCTGAAGCTGCTTTGAAATCACTATTATGGTCATTTTATTCTCCTAAAGCGGCTCGAAATCTGTCAGATTTACTCAAAAAGCACGTTATGTTTTTCTTTCATTACATCTCATTGTCACTAATATTTCTTTACAGACGTACATGCAGTTTGTGGCATCTTTATACATATACATTTTTTATTCCCATAGTGCTATGAATGATAGATAGATAGATAGATAGATAGATAGGAGGAGTTTATTAATCCCAAATAGGGAAATAACTGTTACAGCAGCAAGTTACAAGGACAAACATACTCACTCAAACACATACAGAAAATAATAACATTTACAACCTATATACATAAGATATATGTCAAAATAAAATATGTACAATATTAAATATTAAGTAACCAGTGTACAAGTAGCATATTAGTGTACAATAATGTAATAATGAAATACAGTTTTCCTCTTGTGTCAGTCAGACATTGGGTGGAGAGCTGCGAAGATCAATTGATTAGTTGTCAACTATTGAATGAATCGCCAACTATTTTGATAAGTGATTAATCGGTTTGAGTCATTTTTTATGGAAAAAAGTTAAAAAGCTTCTTATAATGAGAATATTTTCTTGTTTCTTCTCTCCTCTGTGACAGTAAGCTGAATATGTTTTGGACAAAACGAGACATTTGAGGACGTCATCTTTAAGCCCAGTTCAGACCAAAGATTCGCGATGAGACGAAACCGTTTTAGAACGTCGCGGAGAAAAGTGACTCAAGACAGCTGATGGTGTCGCTGCCACTCAGCTGGTGGAGTCTCCAGAGGCTGGTTTTAGAACGTAAGAGACGTCTCCTGTTTCAACAGCCAATAGAGAAGTCAGCTGGTGGAGTCTCCAGAGGCTGGTTTTAGAACGTAAGAGACGTCTCCTGTTTCTACAGCCAATAGAGAAGTCAGCTGGTAAAGGCAGCTACAAACTATAGAAATAAAATGAACCATAATCCATTTTATTTCTATGTTAAAAACTGTTAACTGGTCGAAATGGCAGATAGACGGAGGCTCAATGTGCGCCCGCGAGTACGTACTGTACGGTGGAGCGAGCTAGAGAGTGACTGAAGAGAGGGAGCGCCTAGGACGAAGCCGTGAATCGGAGAAATAAAACCTGTTTTTGCCGATTCATCACTAGAAATGTAACTGGAACAAGCATCTCACTATCATTAACATTATTCACATTCATATTTAGACGCAACAAATGATGTATCCAGCTACAAAAAAGCCTAAAAGTCGGAAGTTAGGACGGAAGTGCAAAGAGTCGTCGCTGTGGAGATGATACACCGTCTCGTCTCGGATCTTTGGTCTGAACTGGGCTCATCTTGGACTTTTGGGAAACACTGGTGCACATTTTTCACCCTTTTATAAACCAAATTCATCGAGAAAATAATCGACAGTGAAAATAATCGTTGAAATTGCAGCCGTAGGAGGAGGGCTGTCTGTCAGCAACCTCCTGACTTCTGAAGGGACTTTGACTTTTGCTCCCTTCTGACCACGTCCTTCTTTTATGACATCTAGTTAACATTATATGACAATACAATAGTACTTATTATACTCAGGCTGTGCTTCCTTGAGTTAAGGGAGTTTCGGTGACTTCAGGGATCAAAGTCCTCTCCAGGAAATGATCCTGAACAACCGCACGATTATTGAATTGGTCGGATGGTGATCTTTGCGCACACAGCTTTCGAGGACTTTAATTGGGTGTGAAAATAATTAGTAAGACGTCGGAGCATGCTTGCTTTTTGTGAAAGGCACTTAGCTCCCTGGGTAACAACTGTTGTCCGAGTGTCTCATCCAGGATAAGCAGTTTATGTGCACCCTCGTCCCTTTTAAGATGAGCACGTATACTAGAGAAAGCTGAGGATTCAGAAAGTTAGACAACAGTGCGTGGCAGTACACCTCCATATACTGTGTTAGGTATATGTTTGTCTCTCTGTAAACAGTGTTGTGTTGTGTTTTCCTCACATAGTTGTGAGGAGGAAGCAGCTGCCGGTCGGAAAGCGAAAGAGCGTTTTGGGAAAACTTGTCAAGGAATTCCTGGAATATCCTGGAAGGAAGTGTATGGATGTATTAGAGTTAAGGCATGTGGTTAGTTCCTTGTGGAAGTTGGAGCATAATTAGGGATTTTGTACAAAGGGGACACATAAAATAAGGGATAGAACGATAATCGGGCCGTTTTTTTGGCAGTTTTCAGATGATCTGTATCACTGTTTTACTTGCCTGATAACCAATAACAGTGAACGAATGAAAAAGTGTTCTACTTGGGCTCGGCTACAGCTCTGTGTCTGTCCCTCTGCTTCGGTTTCACTCACCACTGAGTCTGACTTAATGTCCCCCCCACAACACTGTCTGCCCCTTTGAATATTCCCGGTACTCCCTAATCCACAGCCCAGACTGTTGTCAAAGTTCGCTAAAATTAAACCGAAAGCAAAGGCCCTGCAAGCGATATACTTCACCTCTGTGAGTGAATCCAATAGTTGCGTTGATTCCTTTGAAATTATGGGATTTTAGACAGACATTTTTCTTTTCATAACTCCTCTCTGCAGACTAGGCTAATGCTAACTAAGGCTACGTTCAGACTGCAGGCAAAAGGGGCCCAAATCAGATTCTTTTGGGGTCCAGTGACCAGGTCAGACTTCTTCAGAAGTAGTGTGAACACTCAAATCTTGCCCACATCTGATTTTTTTTTTTTCAAATCAAATTTAGACCACTTCCATATGTGGTCCTGAATCAGACCCAGGTCTGATTTATTTTTTTTTCAATGCGGCCGCAGTGTGAACAACCAAGGTGGATTTCATGCGACTTTTACGTCAATCTACATCGACATTTGTCACAATTACGCTCCGGCGGGAGTCAGCCCGAGACACAGACAGTAACATTAAAAACTTGACTAGGCCTACAACATGGAGAACAGTGATGGAGCAGGTCAATGGAGGGAGGTGTTAATGAGTGCATTCACATTAATGTTACGGCTGCCATTACACAAACATTTTGAAATAAAAGCCAGTGGTTAGGCCCCCTCTCACCCGTCAGCCTTTGTAATTAGGGGAATGTGAGCTCAATTAGTCACGCCACACTGAGCAGACCGCAGTCTCTCGCCGATGGTGATGAAGAGTGTCGATTTACACTCCGTCTGCGAGCCCGGCCGCCCTCGCTCCGGGATGTTTTATGTTTCCCCTCGAGGGAGCTGGAACATCCTGGAAGGACTTGACTTTGTTGCTGTGTTTTGGTTCACACACACACTGCCGGATTACGAGAGAACCAGCGCTCAGGTCACGTGGACGTTCAAGTAGATCAGCTATTGTGAGTTTTTCTCTCCTGTGAGAGTGGAAACAGAAGGGAATCCAGCCTCTGTAACGTTGAGCGTCACCTGATGATGCTTCACTGTCATTTTATATGTGTGTCAAGAAGTCGAGAAATATGTTCTTCAGCCCTCCAATCACATCATCTGAACTGCGTCTGCTTTGTAACTTTGTAAAGGTTTTTGTAAGCCTGAGGAACCGCTGGCTATCAGGTGTCAACATCTGTCTCTTTCTACCCATGAACCCCTCGCATTTTAGGAGTAGTTTCCTGTCGTTGGGTCAGGTTACCTTCTCGCCCCAAATGACAAACCAAACTTAATTCCTTTTTGGAAACGACGTGTTCGAATGGCAGGTGACAGGTAAACTGTGATGGACAATTGTGACTGTTTTTGACAATTCCTCGGCTAAACAAGCGATTGATAAAATGAAAATCTAAGCGATATAATGGATTTATAAATGATCCCTTATTGCAGCCCCCAAATGACATCCATTTACACTTCTGCAGATAAACTAAGCGACTCCATAAAGCAAAAGGGACTTTGATTTAACCATTCCAACACGCATTTGTGTAAATGTGTCTCTAATGCTACGGATTTTTAAGAGATTAATGCATTTTCCTTTTGATGCAATGTATGAGCCTTACCCCCTTTATGTTTTCATCATTGCTTTTATTTTGGATTTGTGGAGTTTTGTGGACTCTTTCCTACTTTGTACTGCAACTGCTGCACAACAGTTTCCCTCGGGATGACTGAAGATCTATCTTAAGAACAGGCAACCTAGATCTATTTTAGTGAATGCTATGGACATCAGAGGATCTGTTCATTAAACATTGAATACACGCAGTATATCTGTCTATGCTCTCTGCTCTAAACGGGGCATACGTGACGCTGAAATCTTGTGTTTTATGTGAATTACGTGACGTCTCTCTTGTCATCGTCAGACTCACTCACCTTTGCGTGAAGTTTTTTTTGTTGCTTTTGTCTTTTTTCTCAGTTTGAAAGTGGCATGGCTAGCTGCAGGTTAGCACTAATTTATTTAGCCCCCCCCTCTTATTCGACTCAGAAACTAAGTGGCCATCCATCTCAGGGTTTCCCCCAGAAAAGTTATAAGGCCCGGTGGCAAAGTGTCTTTTTTTGAACATTTTGGATTTCATGTTATCTATGATGACAGCGGAAATAAAACAATAGATAGAACTGCCGCTGTGTGCATGTATTGTGCAACATGCATTCAATATGCTAATTTTAGCTATATATCATATGCTGAAGTATATTTCTGGAGTGTTAAAAGTGTTAATGAACGTAAAACCGTGACCCTAAAACCGTGATACGAACCGAACCATTGGACTTTGTGAACCGTACCACCCCTAATACACGCTAAAAGTATTGCTTTTTTTAAATGGAGTCTGGTGGGTTAGACAGAAAGGTCTTAAAGATGTTTTAACGGTCTATCTCTGAAGGGATCCTTCCCATAATGTTGTCAGACACTTAGAATATTAATCTGAGCCCGTCAGCGGCAAAACAGCACTTTAGTGAAGGTAAATATAAGCTGGACAATTGTCCTATTAACTTAGATTGTAGCTTGTTTCTCGCTGCCGACTGCAGCGATCTCTCTTAATACTGGACCAATCAGTTCCCATCAGTCACTTAGACACAAACACATAGGAACATAGGATCCAGGTTGAAAAAAAAACAGCAGTTACACTTTAATCAAAGATTATGTGATGTTCCAAAACTTTTTTTTATTGAAAAACGTAACATTTTCTCGAGGGAGGACCCCCTAAACCCCCAGACAAATACACTACTGAAAACACATAGACCGAGGGGGAAAAAAAACTGCATGTTTTTAATCTTAAGCTTTGGAGACGTGATGTCTAGCCCTATTTTTAGTAGCAGGCATTTTAGTCTGCTTCTTTAATCACTAGTTCAGACCTGTATTTTCTCACACACTTTTCACCCCTCAGTGTGCTTGTCACGTGTGACTTAATCTCCGTGTCACGTCATGTCAACATGCAAATGGACCCAACCCATCATTATGGTGGCGAAGGGCTGTAATCGTAGCGACCAGGAAGACGGCAGCAGCCATTCGTCCTGCTGCTGATCCCGGCAGGATCACGTGTTCCTGACCTTTGAAACACAAGGCCTCCTGGTACGGAGCGAAGCCTCAATAGAATGAATTCTGGGTAATATTTTGGGAGGAGGCCTGGAGGCTTGTTCTTGTTCTTCCTGTGAATCCATTTCCATGTTTTAGATGAAAAAGAAGATGATGAGAGCGGTGGATTGTAAAAGAAACGGAGCCTGTCCCTCCTTTGCCTCCAGCTACAGAGATTAACACCGTTGACATAAAGACTGTTCAAACACTAAAACACATTAGTCCCTCCTCTGATGGGGTTTCCTCGCCCTGGTTTGTCACATTGCTCGTTAGTTTCTGCGGCACTGCTCAGAGAGGACTTTGACCCGACTTAATCCGGCTCTTCTCTTAAATATTCAAGTGAAACGGGAATATTTGTTTTTAGCTGTTGCCAGGGTTTCACAGCTCTGAACCATTGTACGGTGCTGATTTAGACACGTTTGGCTCTGCCTTCAAACTGTGGTAGCGTCTAAATTTAAATGTAGAGTACGCACACTATAGCTGCAACTGTTGAGTGCTTTCACAACCCACAGCGCTGTGGAGGAGGGTCTGGCTAGTCCCCACAGCATTCCTGGATGGGAGAAAAGCGGGCACTGGTTTATTGGCATTTCTTTAAACCAATCACAATCGTCTTGGGCGGTGCTAAGCTCCGCACGGAGCAGCTGCAAAATAGCCCCGGGAAGGAGCTTGTTTTGGTGGAACGTGTACGTCCGTAGGTTGTTTTAGTCGTGCAACAGAAAACTCAGATTGGACAGATGGTCTAGCTGGCTGTCTGGATTTACCCTGCAGAGATCTGAGGAGCAGTTAACCATAGTCCTCAGAAATCCACCAGAGGTTAGAACGCCAACACAAAGACAGAGGAAGGTAACGGACATCGGCGAAAAGAAGGACATTCGGCGGAATTTCCTGCGGCACCGGAGCGATCCCGGAAGGGGAATGTCGAGGATATAAACTAATATGCATCGGATTCAGTGTGCAAGTTTGTGACAAATTTTTAGGAAGAGAGATACGAAAAAAAACGCATACGAAGATTTCGGGCTCAGTGTGCTGTGCAAGGACCTTTACCCCGTAAAAAGACCCTAGTGTTGTATTCCGATTTCCGCGCAAAATATGCGGGGCTTGCATGATTTCCTAACCCCCGCATTTTCGTTGCAAAAAAGTCACATATATCTTAGCAGAAAGTTGGAAAATGTTGCGTTTTCGTCACACAAGAGCAGCCGTTTTCCCCTGTTGCCATGGGAACGTTATGAAGTGACGTAATTCCGCGACGTGAACGTCATCGAAAAGCTGCAAACCCCGCGATGAAGCCACGATCAAACCACAGTTTTTGCAAGTTCCCGCAATTTCTTCGCATAAAATTGCATAAATATCCCGCATATTCCATGGCATTTTTTTTAAGAAAACGTGCCGCATAATCAAAGAGTTTTGCCCGCAACAATGACAAAAAAAACTCAGCATTTTTCTGGAAGGACTGCCTTTCCTTTCCTGCTTGTTATATTGAGCAGATATTCGTGAACAGCCAGCTCTCAACACTCGGTTGCTATGCGATTTTGTTACGCAACTGCACACTGTCTTCCCCTCTGGATATGTTCAGGAGAAATCAGGTTGATTTGCTTTGCAGCATGCCAACACAGAGAATGTGTGTATGCTTTTGGTGGAATAAATTGCTGCATGCTTTGGTCCTTTTGATCCTCGCTGTGTCTGTCTGGCGTTTCAATGTCTCAGAGGATTCGACGCCAACAAAGGCCGGACGCTTCCTCTCTTTCTTTTTTTTTAGGCCGTCTGCATAATGTCACTGTCTGTCAGGGCTGTTTGGTAATCTGCTGGGGGGAAGTGACCTCATGAGAAAACAAGAGAGTCAGAGGAGATTTTCACCATCACTATATTTAGCTTTCGAAATGCAGGAGCCACTTTCAGTATTCTTACTTGTCAAATTGATTTCAGGAAGAGAAAGGAAACTCCAAATGCTGCAAAGACTTCCATATAGGGTTGGGTATCGTTTGGGTTTTTTCTTTTTTCAATACAGGTACTAAAGCGATACTTTTAAAACGGTGCCGTTGCCTAAATGGTGCCTGGACCGACTTTTGAAAAAGGTAGAAAAACAAAAAGGCTAATGGGCTACCAGTTTCAAGTGAATGCGTGTTGAAGCGTGTGTTGCAGCTGCAGACTGGTGTACGTCCCGCTGTTGGAATCCTCTCCAGTGAGACACAGTCACACTTTACACCGTTTAGCTGTCAGCATTTTAACCGTGTTTAATCCAAGCTAACGCTAGGCTAACGTTACCTGCTGTCAAGTAAATGTCGGCATTATGTCGGCAGGATCATTTAAAAGGCAACCGTGACTACATTGTGCATCTGCCCTGTTTCTGATACCGTGGCGGCAGAAATGTTGCCATGGCGGGCCGCCACTCCAAAATCAACATGGAGGAAATACTGCTTAGGTGCGTGTAGAGGTCATTCCTAAATACAATGTGACGTTTTTCAATAATAATAAGAAATGCAATTTCACATCACTTCGGAGCATTATGATCACAATATCTGTGTCTAAAACATTGGAAAAGCTAGAGCAGAGAATAAATAACTAACACTCAACAAAACTAGAAGTTCATCTACAATCTGAGAAAAGACTTTTAGTTTCATTCGGCAGGGAAAGCCCTGTAATAGATCGTTTTAAAATTGCGGTGTAACTGCTATTACTTAATTATATGATCTGAATACTTCTTCCACCCACTGAGAACCAGTTTATATCTAGTTTTTACTGTTTGTACTTTCTTCTCGACACCCTCAGCAGCCTGCTGCAGGCGACATACTGGAAACCTGCCAGTTTCACCCAGTAATCTGACCACTGGAGGAAATGGAAGTCTGGTTCATGAATGACTCGGGTTTTACTGTCAGGTTCTCAGACTTACACTGTGACTTTTGACCCCCCCCCCCCCACACACACACACACACACACACTCAGGGATTTGTTTGACACTTTATCACCTCCTCGCCACTTTATTCCAAATCCTATATAAGCCGCAGAGGACGAGGATTTAGGACTCTTTGTGTAATGTACAACTTTTTTTTAGCGGCTAATGACAGACTTTTATTGGTGTTCGACTTGGCCTTTAGGAGGATGACTCTTGTCAATCTTTAAACTCTATTACTGCGGGTTTCTTAAACATCAGCACTTCCAGCAAATTCCACAGCTTTGCTGAAATCATCAAAAAATGACCGAAGCTCCGGACCGGGAGAGCAAAGACGTGTAGATCTTTCAGGTCGATATCGGTTATGAAAAACAAAGAATTTCTACCAAAAAAGATGATTTCACAATTGATTGATTGACATTTTGAACGCTCAACTTGAACTGGAAATGAAATCAACAAAACAATAACTCTAAATGCTCATTTCATACTTTCTTTGGGTGCAAAAATGTTTGAACTTTTTTTAATTGTGTGTGTGTGTGTGTGTGTGTGTGTGTGTGTGTGTGTGTGTGTGTGTGTGTGTGCTGGGTGAGTCACATTCATTTCTCCCTCATTGAAAGGAATCACCTGCTAATCTGATTCTTTAACACACCCTGTTGGGGCGAGTCTTTCTTTCGATAGAAAGAAATGCTGATTTTAGTTTTTGTGCAACCCATAAAGCAAAGATCCCCTCAGATTTAGTTGTTAAAGACACAGAATTACTTCCAAAGAAGATGATTTTACAATTGATTTATTGATTGACACACTTGTGTTTGTGCGCGCGTGCGTGTGTTTGCTTCTTTGTGTGCATGTGTACGTGTGTGTGCATGTGTGTGTTTGCTTCTTAACAAGCTACACGCTTGTTTGTGTGTGTGTGTGTTTTCTTCAGTGAATGTGTGTGTGTCTATGTGTGCGTGTGTGTCTGTCTGTGTGTGCATGTGTGTGTGTGCGTGCATGTGTGTGTGTGTGTGTGTGTGTGTGTGTTTGCTTGCTTCAGTGTGTACGTGTGTGTGCATGTGTGTGTTTGCTTCTTGCTTCTGTGTGTGTGTGCTGTCTGTGTGTGTGTCTGTCAGTGCACGTGTGTGTGTTTTTGCTTGCTTCAGTGTGTGTGTGCATGTGTGTGTGTCTCTGTGTTTGCTAGTGTGTGTGTGCGTGCGTGTGTGTCTGTCTGTGTGTGCATGTGTGTGTGTGCGTGCATGTGTGTGTGTGTCTCTCTGTGTTTGCTTCAGTGTGTCTGTGTGCGTGTGTGTCTCTCTGTGTTTGCTTCAGTGTGTGCGTGTGTGTGTGCGTGTGTGTGTGTTGGGCGAGTCAGATCCATTTCTGCCTCATTGAAAGGAATCACCTGCTAATCTTGTGATCCTTTAACACACCCTGTTGTGGCGAGTCTTTGCTGTGGGTGGGGCGGCAGCAGAAAAACGGTGAATCGCTTCAAAGAATGCTGGGAACATTCACGACAAGAGTCCTGACATAGCAGAGAGGTTTTTAAGGTAACCACGAACCTCGGAGACGAAAAGAAAGAAAAGGTCATCTGTTTGTTTGATCACGGGACAACGAAAAGATCAGGTTTCAGAGAAGCTGCAGCCAGAAATGTATTTTTCTTTAAATAGTCACAGTGGAATTAATATTAGGAACTGACTTTTAGTTCAGCGTCTAGTTCACTAGATGGATAGATCGTGCCCTGTCATATCTTGCTTTAATTATACAGTTGTGGTGAGCAGATGTTTTGCAGTGGAAATGTCCTTGTTACCTTTGAAAAATATGAACATATTCCAACGCATTATCATGAACCAGAGCGTCATGTAGGGCTGGGCATCGTTCAAAAATCTTCAGTACCGATAACGGTACCCATACCTGGAATGCGATAACGGTTCCTAAATGATTTTTGAAACCAATTTTATAAAATCCATCCATCCATCCATCTTCATCCGCTTATCCGGGGTCGGGTCGCGGGGGTAGCAGCTCCAGCAGGGGACCCCAAACTTCCCTTTCCCGGGCCACATTAACCAGCTCCGACTGGGGGATCCCGAGGCGTTCCCAGGCCAGGTTAGAGATATAATCCCTCCACCTAGTCCTGGGTCTCCCCCGAGGCCTCCTCCCAGCTGGACGTGCCTGGAACACCTCCCTAGGGAGGCGCCCAGGGGGCATCCTTACCAGATGCCCGAACCACCTCAACTGGCTCCTTTCGACGTGAAGGAGCAGCGGCTCTACTCCGAGCTCCTCACGGATAACTGAGCTTCTCACCCTATCTCTAAGGGAGACGCCAGCTACCCTCCTGAGGAAACCCATTTCGGCCGCTTGTACCCTGGATCTTGTTCTTTCGGTCATGACAGGACTTTATAAAATCCATTTTACCCAAAATAAATTACAAATGTTTACGTCCCTCTCAAAATACAACACCACACCCATGTAAGCCCTTTCCTGCATGCCTCCTCGACGTGGAACGTTAGACAGCCAACCACAGCCATTATTAGATCTTGGTGGAAGCATGCTGCGTGCTTATTGGCTCACTGACGCTGATGAGATTTACTCCTGTAATGGCAAAAATTACATTTAAGCACTGTTCCTTTAAATTGTTATGTTTTCATTAGCACATAGCCTTTTCTCAGCATTATTGAAAGACAGTTTATCCTATTTTATCATGTTGATTCGATCCTGCTTAACTGCTGAGACAGAGAGTCTGGAAGACGAAGCGTAGGCCCTTTGTTTAAACTGATAAACTACAAGGCCACTGTAAACCACCTCCCTTCCCAGATCCGTTCCTCCCTTGTCAGTTACGATGTACGGGAATGTGACCCCAGATGTGAAAGTGGGGGACAGGAGATTAGATGAAGTGGGTTTATGACGCTTTCTCTTTGATTTAGAAAAGTATCTGGCAGGATCTGTGTCTTTACATGCGTGTGTTTACATGCTTTAATCTTCTGACCTTATCTTTATGCTGCCTGTGAGAAAATGTAAAGTCCTGTTTAGAACAGATCATGTGTGAATTGTCACTCCCCTTTCCCCAATGTGCATTTAAGCTCAGTGTTCCCTTCACTCATTTGAAGAATCTGTACTCACTGAGCTGTTTGTGCTTTTTGTGAATCTGTTATTCTTCCTATATTTGCAAATATATCTTTATAAAATACAAAACCCTAACTTGGTTTAGTTCTTCGACTGTCTTATTTGTTTCAGTCACTAAACTTTGAAAACTCTACCCCTGCTGCAGCAGAAACTTCCTCTACACTCCTTAGCTATTGAAAATTGGTATTGAATGACGAGGCATTTTCTGACACTCAATACTTTTGGAGGCAATTCGGTCGGTGTCTACAGTAAAAGCATAGACAGTAAAAGAAATGGACACCTCAACGGAGACCAGTGAAGGACATTAGAAGCTCTTTCCCGGTGATGGCTGAGCGTTACTGAGCAGCCTCCAACTGAGCTTGAAGACGTAGATGTGACGTGAGCAACCTGTCTGAAAGTTGGAAGTCTTCTGGTAGCTGTGCCAAGAGAAATCTCAATCATTCCCAATCAATTCCCAATTCCCAAAAAGGAATAACGTTAACCGCGATTGACATTCAGATGTTTTTGTTTTTTTCATTGCCTGTATAATTTCCTCATCCCCCGTGAATATAGGTATACCTCGTCACCCATACTTCATTATTTAACAACATATGCTTTTCTTAAAATATCCTAGTTGTTCGTGGATAAATGTTACTTCATATGAATTCACTTGCCACGTACCGAAGTATTTCCAATCCATCAAAACGTTGCTGAAATATTTTGTTCCGATGCTTTCATGGACTCTCTATGGGCTTCTCCCTTGACTGTATGCCTCCACATCCCCCCCGATTGCCTGCGAGCTTCTCCTGTACTATACGGTAATTCCTCTACTGTGTGACAGTAAGTTGCGGGGTTATGACGCAACCGTTAGCCTATTTTTACAAAACGTCTGCTACGGAGCCATAACGTGAGCTACAAGGTAATGGAGCCTTTTATACATTGTCGTGTTTCTTTAGAAATAAACAACGGTCAAATAGAATCTTTAAACGCTTCAGATGTAAAGTTATTCACTGTCAAAGTGACGCCAAAATAAATGGGAGTCAATGGGATGCTAACGGGAGGTGATGGCTTGTTAGTGTCAGAATCTCCCCATAGGAGGTACGCTTTCCGGATGCTCACTTACCCCCTTGTCTAAAAGTAGAGATTTTCCGATATATGAGTTTTGGAAAGTACTGGAGTTTATGCACCGATCCGATGACACGTACAGTTGGTCAAACTGGATAATATAAGAAAGTTCTACGGCGTTCATTGTTTACGTTTGTTCATGTTTTACAAACCCATGGTAAATACCGAGCACCCACGTGTGCCAGACTGCCAGTAGGCTACATTCATTTAAAATGAAACATTGCAGTTGGTGCTGATTGGAGCGTCTGTCATAGTGTGATTGGTTATGTCGCTGTCCCCTGCTCCATATCCTATCCACCAATCACAGCGTCTCTCGGATGAAAAAGCCTCTTTAGTGACCCTCCCTCCATTCCCCCCCAGTGGTGCTCTCCTGAGTTGAAAGCCTACTTGACGGCTCTATTATCGAGTTCATAGGCGTGTGTGTTTGTGTCGGACGCTGTCCATTTCCAAAGGTTCTGAAATGCAAACAATTTTTGACTACTTTTTTTTAAAGGGTGTGCGCTCGTGAGCACCCACGGAGGAAAACATAAATAGGCGCCCTTGATCTCTACTAAAAAGTATCAAAGTTCGGTACCCAGCCCTAGCGTCATGCAGCAATGACAGTTAAGTCCAGGCACCAAAACGACTAGTTAAGGTCTCCCAAAACTTCCGAAGAATGAACATGCGTTTCCTGGGTGAAAGTCTTTTGTTTTCGCCGGGAAGCATTCTCTGTTTCGCGGCTTGAAAGCGCTGCGTTTTCTGACCCACACATCCTGATTTAGGAGAAGATTTTACATTGTTATAGACTACACATTTGGATTTTGCTCTTTCTCTACACCCACTTTGCCTTTTTCCTGAAATGTCACGCTGCCGTTGTGTGGGAGCAGAAGGAGGAAGCATGAGGCTCGTTAACAGAAAACCCAATCATTATCACGGCTTGTTTAAAGATAACCAACATCAGCTGTACAAAGGTTATCAGCCCCCATCGGAGGCACAGATGAGACAGAATGAAAAGCATAATTAGAGAATAAATGATTAAAAAGCCAAAGCAGCATGTTCATTATCCTCCAGTGAGGCAGATAATGTAACACAAGCTGGAAGAGTCGGATATCTAATGAAGTGTCATGACTTCAGATCAGATGTGTGTGTGAACAGGCTGGTGTCGGTTTATTACACATGGTGTTTTATCTTTGAGTATTTTGTATTTATTTTTTGTAGTAGTAGACTTTCTTTTTAGACAATAAAGTACAGTAAAGTGGAGGAGCTGTCGGCCTTCATTTTGGCCGACCTGACGTGTTCAGTCGGAGACAGGGCAGTCGGGACTCACCCGGAAATGGTGAGCGGGATGAGCGAGACTAAGCCTCTCAAAATCTGACGAAAAGCTTCTAAACTGACCTTTTGTTGATCTGAAATGAAGACGGATTCAGCAACTGCACGGCCTGTTTCTCTCTTCAAATGTTTCCAGAAACACGTTTCGGTGAACTATTTTAGTCCAATATGAGATCGTATTCTGAATCAGTCGCCAGTAATGGCCGGTTGAAAAATCCAAAATGCTGGTTTTCATTTGTGGGCGACAATACAGATTAGCGCCGCCTGCTGTTATGGAGACGTATTACGTCTCGTCTCTTTGGTGTGTTCTGAGGCATTTTTTGACCAACTCGGGGAGACTTTTCTGCCGATGGTCGGCCGTCTGGTCGGTGTGTAACGGCCTTAACAGTGCCTAGCAGTGCCTAGCAGTACCTAACGGTGTCTAGCAGTGCCTAGCAGTCCCTGACTTTTTGCTAGAAGCTAACAATGTAGCTATGGCTGACCTTTGGCCTACTTTAGCATCTAAACATTAGCTCACTAAGAACCTGGGAACCACAATCCCAAACTGGCAGTTTGATTTTCTGTGTCCTGAATAGTTTACCTAAAGTAAACTTCTTTGACTGTTATGCACATCATGTCTTTTTTTAAATATTAGTTTTTCTAAAATTATACTTAAAAAAATCCCAATATATCACCTTATGCACAGTATCGCAATATATTGCGATATATTGAATCGTGGCCCATGTATCCTTGCTACGTATCGTATCGCCAGATTCTTGCCAATCCACAGCCCTACTTCTGACTATGTAGAAATTCATTTTTCACAACTTAAATTTACAGAATGTATTTCCAGTAGTTCTAGTGTAGAAACAGACGGTCTCAAAAATAAGACGTAACCCGTGCAGTTTCCTTTTAGGACAGGCGTCTCAGTGAACTCTGTTATTGTCCATCTGCCTTCAGGGGCTGGTGTCCCTGAACACATCAGAGGAACTCTGTTGGCCATGTGAGCCCGAGCGAGCGCCCGTGACAGTGAGCTCTCAGTGAGCGACGACACAGATCCAACAATCGGCTGTCTGTCTTCCAGCAGAGAGAGAGAGAGAGAGAGAGAGTGGGTCGGCACGGCTCGGCTCGGCACACACAGAACCCGCAGGCTAATTCAAGGGGCAACTTCCTCTGCGGCCGCAGAATGTGTCCTCTCAAAACACACACTGTGTAACAGCTGCTGCATCTCTTGCATCTCGACTGAACACAGTTTGTTTTCATGATCTCAGCTTTAAAACACCCTTTGCTTTTAAAGGATTTTCTCTTTAAAGGGACAGTCCAACTCACTGCTGTCCGGCAGTTTTTTGTGTGACTTCTTGTGGATAAGCAGCCGGGCTACAGCATGACGTACAGTAATGTCCACGTATTTCCAGTTTCGGATGTTTTAGAAACAAACAGAACAGGAACTTTCTGGAGTTGTTATTTTGCATCAATAAAGGAGCATGTCCACGGATTTTAAACGTCAAAGCCAAGAATTTCTTTAATCGAGGACAGCCCTATTCTCAGCCTCCTTTGTGGTTCTTTTGTTGTAGTGTAGTAGTGTTTGTAGTGTGCCTTTATTGAAAGTCAGCGGAGAGAGAAGTCCCTAAGTCCTTGGCTAAGTCCAAAGCAGGGACGTTGCGGTTCATGGTCAGACTGTTTGTTAAAAATGAACTCGTTTTGGGCTGGTGTGAAAGCTTTCGTTCCAACACTTTCGTATGATATTGTACGAAAATAGGCGGCCACCGGCCGGTCACGTGACACCCCGTTACATGGCAGTTAAATATAGCCGACAAAAAGGTGACTGTCAGCCGACAACAGAGCACAGAGAGCTACCGGACGTTTCAGAGACCGTTTAAGTTGAGTTCAGCCGACAAATGGTGACCGTCATGCTGCGCCGACAGTTAAGTTTAGGCAACAAAACAACTAGTTAAGATTAGAAAAAGAGAATGTGGTTTAACACGTTTCCTGGGTGAACGTTTTGTGTTCACCACGTGACGCGAATTCCGCTCCCCGGCTTCAAAGCCCTGTGCTTTTATGACCCAAACGTCCACCCCGACCTCCTCCCCACGCGCTCCACAGCGTTCCTACAGCAGCACTCAATGTGGCGCTGACAGTAATAAATACGTGGGATTAGAGCCCGGCCGATGAAGGATTTCTAAGGCCGATATCGATACAAATATTTGGTTATTTAAAAATCTGATATTCCGATATATCGGCCGATATATATTTTAAAAGAAAATCCAGAAACGCGTAGCAAAACAGATTTCCCTGACATTAGTTATTTGTAGTTATTTATGAGTCCTCACTAAAATAATATGATAATGCCGCTTAAAAATAAACTTCTTTGTTTTATTGTCACAACAGAACAGAGGAACATCGAAATGTATTAAAGTTCTGATAATTAAAATGTATAAAAATACAAACTTAAGACATGAAACTTAAAGTCCTTTGAACAAAAACACAATAACAACAAAAATCAAAGAGTGTTGCCAACAGGAACGTTGTAGAGCGCCCTCTGGTGGACAAACTATGCAACGCCAACACTCAGAACATGGTTGAAGGGGGTTTCGTCCGTTTTTATTTTATTTTTTAAATATCGGCCGATAATATCGGCCCGCCGATATATTGGTCGGGCTCTATGTGGAATACATACGTATTACAGTGCTTTACTTTTTGCAGCTATATGTACGAATGGTTCATAAGAACAGCCTGTTCAATTAATGTCTGGAATGGACCAAACAACCGGACTAAGACCGCCTTGTTTTAGTCTTGTTTTAACTCGGGATTCGAACATTCCTGGATTTATCCTTGTCTTGTAGTTGGTCTTTGGTTCCAGCTCTGGCATCTGCAGTAATGTTCCTTTAATGTGTCAGTGTGTGAATTTACCCAGAAGCCAAAAATAACCACAAAGTACAAGTTTCCACAGAGCAAACAACAAACAGCCCGTCAGTGTGACTGCATCCCAAACTACCAGACAACTGAGCCGGCCGGTGTTCAAACACACTCAGCTGACAGGATGAATCCAACATTTGTTCATATCGTGGGAACATTTACATGAACTGACGCTCATCGCGCTCACACATTCATCACTCCTTTCGGCTTCAGTGCATCGAAGCAGCTGCAGACTGGAGCGTTGAGTTTGGACAACCTTTCTTCACGCACCGCTGCTCCAGATACACTGACCCACTGTCACAATAAAAGTCCCTTCTACCAAGACATTCATATTAGGAATTAGAGAAGAAATAATGTGTAGATCTGGGAAGGAACACTTTGATTTAAGCCTTTTGTTTTTTGTAGCTGCAGTTCAATTCTAAATTCATTCTAAAAAGACATTTCTTCATGCGGTGAAGTGACAGAGATAGTTAAGTGCCAGAAACCTGCGATAAAAATATAATACATAAATGGTTAGTCTGCCCTTCATTAATTTAAGTTCCCGGGGACACTACCCAGCATTTCTTTTAGGACGAGGGGAGAACATTTCTTTTTGTTTGATAACATTAAACGCAAATTTAAGCTTGTACAATTTTTTTCAAAGACAGGGAGAAAAAAAGAGATTAATCACACTGAGAAAGAGAGAGAGACAATGCTGTGTTGGGATTTGTGAATGAGAGACAGGAAATGAGGGAATTAAAAACATTATTTTGTGATTGTTTCACGGCGGTTGATTTTGTGTCTTCTGCCCTGCTGCAGGGAAACTAGTTATTTTACTGTGTAGTATTAATAAATATGCATATCGGTCGGTAATAAGTAGCAAAATTACGTTCTAGTGCATAATTACATCCAAGTGTAAAGTTATTCTAGTGCGATATAAGGGCAAAGTGACATTGTATTCATTTATTTACTTCTTATTTTAGAACGTGTTGTTGGCTGTGGTTTGCTTTGCTCAGGTTGTTTTATCAACTTTCGTTTCCCTGTCTTTTAACATACTCTAACTAGGGTTGGGTACCGCAAACGGTAGTATTCTGACCGGATTAGAACGCAAATTTCGGTTCCTCATTTTAAGTTCCGACTGAAATATTTTCCCTCCGTCGCTCCGGACAGGCGGCAGACTCTTTTTTTTTTTTTTTTTTCTCCCTTTTCTGCTGAGTGGTGTGCGTGTCCGCGCTATTCTCGGACATGCACTCTACTATCACTGCTGATAGACGGCTTTTTGTACACGCTCCAAAACGGACTTAAAAATATCCCACTTTCTCTGTAGTCTACCGTTAGCTAGCTACCGTAAATGTAGGCTACTTTTAAAATGCCATATTTTCCCTCTGTCGCTCCAAAACGGACGTAAAAATATTACACGTTCTCTTTAGTCTACCGTTAGCTAGCTACCGTAAATGTAGGCCACTATTAAAATGCCATATTTTCCCTCTGTCGCTCCAAAACGGACGTAAAAATATTACACGTTCTCTTTAGTCTACCGTTAGCTAGCTACCGTAAATGTAGGCTACTTTTAAAATGCCATATTTGCCATCTGGGCTCACCAAAACGGACGTAAAAGTATATTAACCATTCACTGCACGTGATTGCTAGAAAACATATTACACTTGCTCTGCTAGTCTAGCGTTCAGGACAAGACCCTTTACCCTGGTGGTGGGGGAGGCGGGACAGCCCTTTGAAACTCCTCCCTGTGTGTACAGGCCTCTTGGACACCATCTGAGAGAGGTTCCTCCTGTGCAGGACATGCCATAAGTCAGGAGAGGTGTCGTATCTTGCCAGAGAAGCAAATATGATCATTTTTCTGCAAAGGAACTGCTAAAGTTTGAAGCTGGTTGGCATACCAACTCAACATTTATTTAGTTGTTACTTGTTAGTAGTGTAACTGTTATTTGTAAAATTATTGTAGTTATGTGTTAGGTGACTTAGGTTTACTTATTATATATCTTTAAGTACTTTAAAACGTTAATATATTGTTAAATTTAAATAATTTTCAATACTCCATAAAAGAGCCTTTCTTTGACGTCATTCTTCAGTTTTTCAAGTACCGGTTCGGCATCGGAATCGTAAAAATTCAAACGGTACCCTACCCTAACTCTAACTGATTTCCTGTTAAAGTCCCTGTTGATTGGTTCCCTCCAACACAACACAACAATCCCTCAGGTCGCCGTAGGAGGAAGGGGCGGGGCGCAGCGCAGTGCCCCGGGAAAGAAGTGAGAGAGAGGGAGTAGGGGAGTGTTAATAAAGCGTTGGCTGGGGTTTAACTGGGTGCACTGTGTGCTAGGGCGGTGCAATTAATCGATTTTTAGAAGGGACGATGTCAATTTATAGGCTTCAGAAAATTGCGCACACAACAAAACCCCTAATCTCTTGATCCACGTGTAATAATGCGTTCACATTTATGTTATAAAGCGAGTGTTAGTAAGGTAAAGGTGGTGAGAGGGTGGCCTCCAAGGGCTGATAGAGTAACGATCAATAAGTAGCTCTCTGTTGGAGTGAAAAAGGTTGACTAAAACTCCCTCCTCTTGTTGTTTTAAATGCACTTGCCTGTTTTTAAAAGGAAAAAGAACTTATCCAGCCCAATTTATGTACATTTTCTTCCTCAGATTAACGCAAAAAAACAAACGACCAACCAATTTAGCACAAAGCTTCTGTGTCTACTGGACCGGCAACACTCAGATATTCACTTCTTGGCTCTGTCTGCAGCTTTAATTTCTCACATGACTGAGGATGTTAATGGAAATAATGCTGACAGCTCCATACGTGTTAGCTGTGAAGCAGGGTTTTTAATATTTAGGGCAGTGACTGCATTTGGCAGTTTGCAGATTATCTGTATTTGCGTTTTATTTGCCACTGAATTTCTCCACGAGGAAGTCATATAATCTTTAAATAATTTCCCAGGTCGCAGAAACGCAGTCGCAGCATCATTCAGCCGAACATCATCAACTGGAATAACCCACGTTTATAAACCCTTTGATCCCAAGTTTTTATTGCTGTTGCTCAACCCAGTTGAACAGCTGAATGATTGCATCACTTCCTGTGTGCTGGTAGAAGATGTTGAGTGTGTCAGTAATGGTGTATGTGAGCTGAGCAGACAGTGTTTGGTGAGAGGTTGGAGCAGGTTCTGATCTAGTATTTTTCACTGTAACAACTGAAATTGGACCTTTTCTTTCATTTCTTTATCGCCATTCAAACGAAAAGGCAGAAACCTCCTGACAGGAGGAAGTACGCGGATTTTGAGCTCCTATCTTTGGGATTTCTTGTCATTCTTCCTGGTTTGTCAGTGCAGCTTTCTTCTCAGTGAGGGCAGAATTTAACTTCCTGGTCAAAGAGTCCGTGACTGCCGAGCTGTGGGTCAGATAATATTTGTCACTGTAACCCGAAATTCACACCAGACGTCACACACACACACACAGGTCCTCTAAACCATACGACAATATGGGTTGTTTGTTCCTACGCTCTAAAGGGAGCTACACACCGGGCTGATAATCGGCCGTTGGACAGTCTGGCGAGGTCGGTGACTCGAGTCTGTTCGTTGTGTTCCGTGCCGTTGTCTGTCTGAGGGGCCGTCGGCCTTCGTTTTGGCCGACCTGACGTGTTCAGTTGGAGACAGGGCAGTCGGGACTCACCCGGAAATGGGGAGCGGAATGACTAGAGTCTCTCAAAATCTGACGAAAATCTTTTAAACTGACCTTTGTTGATCTGAAATGAAGACAGATTCAACAACTACACGGCCTGTTTCTCTCTTCAAATGTTTTTAGAAACATGTTTCGGTAAACTATTTTAGTCCAATATGAGATCGTATTCTGAACAAGCCGCCGTATTATGGAGACGTGTTATGTCTCGTCGCTTCGGTGTGTTCTGAGGCACTGATCAGTCCAGCTGTCTTTTCTGCCAACGGTTGGCCGTCTGGTTGGTGTGTTACCGGCATAATACGACTCACAGGTAGGGTTGGGTATCGTTTGGATTTTTACATTTCCGATGCTGAACCGGTACTTTTTAAATTTTTTTGGGGCTTTTCCCTTCCTTTATATAAAAAGGACGGACATGAAAGGGGGAGAGAGATGGGGGATGAAGCGCAGCAAAGGGCAGCAGGTCGGATTCGAACCCGCGCCACTGCAGGACTCAGCCAACATGGGGCGAACGCTCTTACTGGGTGAGCTAGAGGCCGCCCTGCAAACCGGTACTTTTAAAACTATTCCGATTCCTAAACTGATTCTTGAAAAACTGAAAAAAATTATTTGAATGCATTGAATGGTTAATATGCTTTTACGTCCGTTTTGGTGAGCCGAGAGGGAAAATATGCCATTTTCAAAGTAGCCTACGTTTACGCTAGCTAGCTAACGGTAGACTACTGAGAAAGTGGGATATTTTTACGCCCGTTTTGGAGCGACAGAGGGAAAATATGGCATTTTAATAGTGGCCTACATTTACGGTAGCTAGCTAACCGTACACTACAGGGAAAGGGTGATACTTTTACGTCTGTTTTGGAGCGACGGAGGGAAAATATTTCAGTCGACACATTAAGTGGAACCGAAATGAGTAACCAAAATATCCGTTCTACTCCGGTCCGATTCCTACCGGTTGCGTAGGAGAACCGGGTTTCGGTACCCAACCCTACTCACTGGAGCGTTTCATAAAATAGCGTCCCTACCGGTGGCGGACATACATCCCTGATATCTAAACCGGAGACTGAGGAACTGTCGCGGGTTTTGAGCGTAAAAGTCACGGTTTTAAACACGTCTTTAACGGTGTGAAACCGTCGCAGTTTGGTTATGTTGAGGCCCGACAAGTACTTAGTTAAGTTTAGAAAAAGATGGTGGCCTGGGTTAAAATCAGATGTTACTTTACTTCCAGTTACGCATGTGATGCTGGATGTTCGTAAAGTTGGAAAACAACTGGCCATTTACTTTCAGTTTCAAACGGGACTCGAACCCTGGGTTTCCCGGGTGAAAGTCCCGTGTTTACCTCCTCATGCGGAACTCGGCACTCTTATACTTTGTCACCTTACTTCCTGCTTTGCTCCAGTCATAACTAACAGGGCCACTAGAACAGTGTTTCTCAAATGGGGTTACGTGTACCCCAAGGGTTACTTTGGAGGACTGCAGCGGTACGTGAGCGCTTTTTCTAAGTTTTTGTTGCTGTTTTTGAAGTTTGTCACTTTTTTAAAGTTCTTGTCGCTTTTTTGTCACTATTTTCATTCATTCATTTTTTACATACTGTAATGTTGTAATCAGTCTTGACTTTGTTCTGTACCCAGAGCAGTTTCTGTTGCAGGGGAAGCAATGTTCTCCCTAAATGGCCTCTTTTTACATCCCAAAGTGAAACACAGTCTGGTGCTTTGTTCGCTGGGGAAATGTTACAGCCCTGACAATGAGTTACCAGCAACCTTTGATCCACATTGAGTCGTCCTTACCTCCAGGCCTCAGATGTCCTGATTCAGGCTGAAGCTGCACACTGTTCCCTGTTCAGGAAGGATTCATCCAGGGGAAGGAAAGAGGCAGTTTATTTAAACCAAAACCTTAAATATAACAAAATTGGCATATGTGGATGTTGAAGAAATTAATAATTAGAATGTTTAAAGAGTTGCTATTAAATGTAATGAAGAGTTTTGCAGAATCAACCACAATATTAAAGGTGCTCTAAGCGATGTTAGCTGATGTCACTTTTTGTTGATGTTCAAAGTATTGTCAAATAAAACGGAGGCTAGCTCGCCCCTCCCTCCTCCTCATCCCGTCCCCTCCCCCAACCTTCCGTGCACTAACACTCCCCCCAACACCCACACCCAAATCCTTCTTGTTGGTTATTGGCTGGAACACTTATGTTTGGTGGTGCAGGTTTGTTTTTGTTGCCATTTGTGGAGCCTGGGCTGTCTACAGAGACCGGTTTAAAGAAATGCCAATAAACCAGAGCACGTTTTCCTCCCATCCCAGAATGCTGTGTGGACTAGCCAGACCCTCCCCCCAGTACGCTTTGGAGGAAGGTCTGGCTAAGCGAGATTAGGCTCAGGCACCAAAATTACTTTAAGTTTAGAAAAAGGATGGTTTGGGCTGAATCTGACGTTACTAGTTTGCTAGTTTATACGGGGGACGCTGGAGTTGTGTATTCAAAGGATTTCACTCTGGAACCCGGTTTGAAAAGTTTTCGCTTGCAGCCTGAACGGCCAGAACGTAAAAATACTTTTGCGTATTATGTTAAAAACAGCAGACTGATCTCATGAAGTGGCGTATGTATGACACGCCAATTCATATGCCATTATTGGTGTGTTATCAAGACGCATACTCGCTTTTTAGCATGTTTATCAACGCTGTTTGGCCTCCATTGACTTACATTAGCTTGCGATTGCGTGTGAAGTGACGCCGTAGCGAGTTGTATGCAAGGGCGAAAATCTGTGTAGGGAGGCTGGTCGGGGTGGAGGATGGGTAAAACACAGGACTTTCACCCAGGAGACCGGGGATCGCGTCTCGTGTGTGACTTTGTGTCCCGCGTGTGCTGTTTCCTTTCCACATTAGTTGTTTTCCTAAACCCAACCCGCGTGTGACGTTTCCTAAACCCAACCGTAGTCTCGCGATAACACGCGTGTGTGTTTACGCTGTGACGTTGCAGACTGCCGTCCGCTGTATAGAGTGTAGACATACACGCGGATAGCTCAAAATGCATACAGATAACGTGCCACTCGGCTTTAGGAAAGTGGCGCGTATGTTTATGCAAAGTCATGAGGTCATCAGGTTGCTAAAATGGAGAGAGTGAAGAACACCTGAAGGAAACCTGTTATCCTTCAGTTACAGGACTCAGGCTGCACTAATGAACACAACGGTTATGGTTTAACATCCCCAACTGAGCCTCTCAGTGTGGCACTTAAGTGAAGGGTAATGATTTTAGGTTCCCATAGAAAAACTCTGTGCTGTTATTAAGTTTGCAGTTTGGCAGCAAGCCACCATATGGAGAGAGTCCTGGATGGAAACTGTTCGGCACAACTTGGCTCAGTGTCTCACATCTTAATGACCTCGGCTCATTCACAAGCGAGATGATACATCTCGAGGGGTTTAGCCTAAAAACAAATTAAAATATTCATATGAACAGCGTCAGGTTGCTCCCAGCTGTTATTGAGTTTGTTTCTTTGGCTTTGGATTGATGCTTAAAGCTCTCTCTTAACCACAGATCACCGATACTGTAGACACTAATGTAACACTGTTAAACGCACTGAATGTGTGTCTCCTGGGATTGATGATCATTATATGAGGACTCTGAATCATCCGGCGCGCTAACTTCCCCTCACAGTTCATCCTGAACAAAGGACGATCTCTGAGCTGTGTGCATGTACACACATTGGGTTCAGTCCAGGGGGGGTTGGTGGCTTGTTTTTCCAGTTTTCTCACACACGTGGTGGTAGTTTGTGGTCAGCTGTCCCTCCGGCTGCTTGTGTTTAGGCTTTTGGGAAGTAATGAAGTGCAGCTACAGTCGGCTCCTCTGGTTACATTAACACGTACTGTATGTTTAGAGTCTGGTTTTTAGTATACCGTCCCAAAAAGTAGAACAAAGATGATGATTAGATTCTTTTATTGAACAAATTGAACATTGAATTGAATATAAAAAGGCACCATGAAAAAAAAGAATGACGGTTACATTTTGAGTGCATTTTTCAGATATTTTCTTTCAACTAACACTAAAAATCTCTGAGTGTCTTTCACGATGTGAAGCTTATCGCTGCAGTTGATATCGTGATGACGATGTGGGACCATTGGGCTGTGGGAACATAGGGCTGTGGGACCATTGGGGTGGGAACATAGGGCTGTGGGACCATAGGGCTGTGGGACCATTGGGCTGTGGGACCATAGGGCTGTGGGACCATAGGGCTGTGGGACCATTGGGGGTGGGACCATAGGGCTGTGGGACCATAGGGCTGTGGGACCATAGGGCTGACCCCGTTACGGGAACATGTTCCATCATGTTACATTACATGAAATAATTTCTCAGAGCCCAAGGTGACGTGTTACTGGTTGAATTAGTTTTTTTTTTTTTGTCAATTTGGTAATTGATTAATCAACGTTTGCAGCCACTTACTTTAAAACTTGTGTTTCTAAGTCCAACAGAAATACGTTAGTTACATGGTTCATCTTCCTGCCGCTTTTCCACAACTTAATTCATGTAATTGACAGTTTTACTCTTGAGTTAATGCGAGAACAACAAAGCTGGGCTGCGTGACCTAAACAGTTTTACACCAGCCTGGGCTGTGAGCATCAGAGGTAGTCCCCGGGGGAAACTGCTGCCACGGTAACCCGATCAGCTGCAGGTTTGACTCAATAACACTGTAATTGGTTCGTTGGCTGCCACAAAGCCCCAGACAGCTCAAACAGTACACGTGTGTGTGAGTCGATGCAGTTTGTGTGTTCAGTCCACAGTTTAACGACCGCTCCTGTTTTCTGATTTTCCAATAATTCATCTGCAAACTGAAGCGACCACATACAGTAACAAACTGCTACTGCAGCCGTTACACATGTAGGCAAGTTTAACCAACATTAAAACAGCTTTAGGTGGCCGGGTTAGCTCAGTTGGTAGAGCAGGTGCACATATATAGAGGTTTGCTCCTCGACGCAGAAGGTCCAGGGTTCGAGTCCGACCTGTGACAATTTGCTGCATGCCTTCCCCCCCCTCTCTCTCCTCTTTCATACAGTGCTTAGCATACATGAATACACCCATGCTAAAGTTGAGTAAAAAGAGGAATAAAAAAAACATCTTTTGGAAATTGATCTTAATGCCTTAATTAAAAAAAATAGGAAAAATCCAACCTTTAAGGACACCAATTTTCTTTGTGAATGAATAATGTATCATAAATAAATAAATGTTCTTCCTTAAAATACAGGGGCATAAGTCAGTACACCCCTATGTTAAATTCCCATAGAGGCAGGCAGACTTTTATTTTGAAAGGCCAGTTATTTCATGGATCCAGGATACTATGAATCCTGATAAAGTCCCCCTGGCCCCCACATCATCACATACCCTTCACCATACCCCCACATCATCACATCCCCTTCACCATACCCCCACATCATCATATACCCTTCACCATACCCCCACATCATCACATCCCCTTCACCATACCTAGAGATTGGCATGGGGTACTTTCCATAAAATCATCTCTCAATGCAAATCAAACCAGCTTTTAGGCTAACTGAAATAAAACCATGCCAATCTCTAGGTATGGTGAAGGGCGTTGTCATGGTAAATGTGTAGTTCGCTAGGTTTGCTAGTATTGCCATAACAGAAGTGCTTGTGTGTTTTTGAGTGTTGTTGGTGCAGCCCGTTTGCAGAGGACAATATATAAATTGCTATATATAAATATATATACCTTCGTTGGTAGTTAGCTTCATCTATTTTGTGTTTTGTGAGAGGACTTCTGTTCTCAATGCTGTAAAAAACAACAACCATCTGACCTTTTAATGTCGAATAAAGAAACATTGTAGGTTACAGGCCGGAGACAGAACGTGTCTGACTGTTCTGTGCGTGTCGTGTTTTCCAGAGTGCTCAGAGCGGTGCGATGGAGGACGGGAAGCCGGTGTGGGCGCCCCACCCAGCGGACGGGTTCCAGCTGGGAACCATAGTGGACATCGGATCCGACAGCCTCACCATCGAACCTCTGAAACAGAAGGGAAAGGTGAGCCAGCCCTGCACCGACAGAAACAACAGCTGCTCCCGTTACAAACATTTTTCTAAATTTTTACAAATATGTTTTGGCCTTTTTAAAGACCCAGTGTGTAACGTGTTTAGTTGTTCATTATCAAAATCTGTGTTGCCTGTTTACAAATTTGTCCTTTTTCATGAATATTTACCACCACCATCAATCCCAAGTATTCCTATTGGCTTGAAATTTTACATTTGCATGAACTGGGGCAGACGCTCCATGTTCATGCTCCATCTTGAAATACGTTAGCCGGTAAGGGACATACAGGACATACTGCTCCGCCTTTCACGTTTTCTCTGTCACATGATGAACTAACAGCTGCTGCTAACGCTGCTAACGGGTATCGTAGCTTCCCGGCCCCGGGAAGTTTGAAGAAGGAAACATGGAGGACCACACGTATTCAAAATCAAAATTTCAGGAACAGGAGTCTTCTTGAAAAGAGCAAGAGACCGGCTTTTTGAAACGTGAAGGCTACCGTAGCTGTAATACGTACTTTGAACTGCGTGGCGCAAGAGAGTTGATTGTGATATATGATCTCAATGCTAATTCAGACTATCGAAATTAAAATGCATGATTGGACGATTCCCCTGAAATTGTTCTTGTTAGGCTCATGATCCGTTCAACTGCACCCGTGGAAACTCTGAGAAACTCACGGCGGATTTCCACCAACTGCGGAACTTCTGCAGATCGGCTCCGCTGGGTGGCGGCTCCGTGCTCCGCTGTCCTTCAATACCCAACAGGTCCGTATTTGTTTTGCGGAACGGCTGCGGCCATGACTGACAGCTGAAGTCACTAGGACCCACGAGATCTCGCGCATTCACGTATTATCGCGCGATACAGGATGTAGTTTCTATAAACAGAAGCACAAAACCAACAACAGTTTCCATTCCGACTTCAGGCCTGTCTCCGCCCATTATGACGTTTTCAAGGTGTAGTGCAGGGAAATATGATCCGCTGAGCATGGTGTATTTTATTTTGAAAATTAACTGGATGTTTTATTTTGTTTTTGTGCTCGACTTCCTGTCCTGCACGATCTGCCCTGTGCTGAATAGCTGATTCTGCTGCTTTGATTTAGATGCTTTAAAAAAAAACAAAAAAACTGTGTGCTAAATCATTGGAGTACTCCTTTTTGTAAGGTGGAAATCTAAACGTATACTCATCATGCAAGGGTTTCAGAAGTGCATCGAAGAGCTTTAAAAGCCCCGGAAAATTCTCGTCCTTCCTGGATCTCTCTGAGCTTTTAGTTTCCTGAATGCTTCTCCGGCCGCCTGTTAATGATTAAACGTAATGTCACTTAATGTCACGTGGAAGAGGCCGCAGCTCTGGAAGCAATAAAGCATCGTTCACTCAATGATTCACCACCGGACCCTGCAGCTTTACAAGCCCGCAGGTGTAACGGGCTCGAGTGCAGGATGAATCCACGGATCATCTGAAGTCAAGTGGCTCTTCACAGCAAGACAAACAGGCTTTCCTTGATCTCTCCCTGTCTGCCCTTAATTCACTTTTCGGCTGGATCAGGTGCCATATCGCCCTCCAGCGAAGCTTTTAATGTCACTTAAAGAGCCCGTCGCCGTGGTAACACATGAAGATTGGTGTCCGTCTCGGTAATCTTTTCCCACAAGGCCTCTGTGACGGAGTGCTTTGAAAGAGGCTTCTTGCTAATCAGCTTGCTGTCAGCCCATAAAACACAAGATGTTGCTTAATGGGAACACGGATCTCAGGGTCGACTCTGTGTGTCTGTCTGTGTGTGTGTGTGTGTGTGTGTGTGTTTGTGTCTGTCTGTGTGTCTTTGTGTGTGTGTCTGTGTCTTTGTGTGTGTCTGTTTGTCTGTCTGTCTTTGTGTGTGTCTGTGTATCTGTGTGTTTGTGTCTGTGTGTGTGTCTGTGTATTTTTATGTGTGTGTGTGTGTCTGTGTATCTTTGTGTGTGTGTGTTTGTGTCTGTGTGTATCTGTGTGTTTGTGTCTGTGTGTTTGTCTGTGTGTTTGTGTCTGTGTGTGTGTGTGTCTGTGTATCTTTGTGTGTGTGTGTCTGTGTGTGTGTGTGTGTGTGTGTGTGTGTCTGTGTGTGTGGTGTCCATCATTTGTGGACCATTTTAAAGTTAAAAATGTTTTTTTTCTCTTTTGTTGGTAAAACTTATAAAAGTCTGTTTTCATGCATTGCGAAAATGTTGAGATCTATAAACGATCTGACGGAAAACAGTAACTGAAATATAAAGTCTACTTGTGCTACATTGGGGGGGGGGGGTTAAATAACATAGCAAGACGTCACACCAATGGAGCATTTAGAGACACTCCCACCGCCGCGCCACCCTGCAGCAAAGCTGCATCGCTTGATCTGGTCTGAATGAACACTAACCCCGAAACAACTGTCTCCCCGTTCCGTGTTTGTACATTTTGAGAACGCCGAGGCAACATTCCCTCCTTGAACAGGCTGTGTGAAACGGGGTCATCCTCTGTAGCCGTGAAAGGTCGCTGTGATCAGTCAGCAGCTTGTTCTTTCAGCTTTGATTCCGTTCAAATAGATTTTATGCTGCTTCGCAGTAGGGCTGCACAATTAATCGCAATTTTATCGAAATCGCAATATGGACTAGTTCAATATCCAAATCGCAGAGCGGCGCAATATTTATTAAAGGCAAAATATATGTCAAACCATTCTGAATGAAGTATTGTGGCAGAGACGTCCCGGCCTACAAATCCTATCCTACAGACTGCATAAAACATATTTGTTTGGAACAGATCCTTGCAAAAATCACACTATAATCATTTACATTTTTGAAGATTGAATATTAGTCAGTGAACTTGACAATAATCATACATACAAGATCATTCCCTTCAATATTGTGAATCATACTGCAATCGCAATATCAGTCAAAATAATCCCAATTAGATATTTTCCTCATATCGTGCAGTCCTACTTCAAAGCTCCCAAAAAGCAAGTTAATAACTTTTGCGCACTAATTGACCCATGCACACATACAAATGAAATGTTCATGTTGCTGTAGGAGCCTTAAACCTTTGACTTAAGTCTTATCAAGTGCAGGTTTATTTGGCCTTCTCTCCAGTCGTCATCCTTACATTGAGTACACAAGTTCATATTAAAATCCGTTAGTCGCGGCAGCACTGACATTCCTGTCTACGGATTAAGATTCATCTTCCTTGTAGATTTTCATACCTTGGATCCACGCGGCTTCAGATCAGAGCAGATAAAACATGATTGCTGGAACATTTGCCCTAACTTCATCCGTCTTTAAAACCTGAAGCGTTTTCTAGTTTGAGTGCAGGACAAAGCCTTTTCTTTTTGTTTCCACTTCTTCAAGAAACCTCAGATCTGTGTCATATTTAAAGACACCCCCCCCCCGTATTTTGAACACTATTGCTTTGAGAACACGGACATTTGCTCTCCTCAGATCTGTTTGTGAGTTTGTGTGTCAGAGAGTTTCCGGGCTGCAGCCGACTCGGAGGCCTGTAACGGAGTCGGGAACAATGTCCGGCCTGTCCCGCTGCAGCCAGTTTGTGCCAGTGTCTGACGATGCGTTCACTTGCTGGCAGACCTCCTGCGATGCACGTCAGGAGGAGGGCAGAGAGCATGATACGCTGTCATACCATCAGTCACAATGGATGACTCTTTGTCCTGTGGAGTGTGCGTTTGATCTGCTCAGTGTTGGTGAGGAGAGGAGGCTCAGATATTATTACTGTACACTGGATATGCTAAGTAGTTTAGAGACTTGTAAGAGGAATTGTATTACAGGCAGTTAAGGGAAATGTTTATGACTGATAAAGCAAGACTTTGTAACCCCAGGGATCACCGCTAAATTAAAGAAAGCTTTTTGTAACTTGCATAAAGGAGACAGAGATGTTTTTTGCTACCTGGTTAGGTGGCAGATTGCAGTAATAATGCTGTTAGCATGGTCTGCTCATAGTGTTGTATTAGTTGCAAGGTGCGATTTGTGAAAAAAAAAAGGGGGGGGGGGGGAGGGTTTGATGATGCACACAAAACATCCATCTATCCATCTTTGTCCGCTTATCCGGGGTTGGGTCGCGGGGACAGCAGCTCCAGCAGCTCCAGCAACTCCAGCAGAGGACCTTCAACTTCCCTTTCCTGAGCCACATTAACCAGCTCTGACTGCGGGATCCCGAGGCGTTCCCAGGCCATGGTGGAGATATAATCCCTCCACCTAGTCCTGGGTCTTCCCCGAGGCCTCGTCCCAGCTGGATGTCCCTCCACCTAGTCCTGGGTCTTCCCCGAGGCCTCGTCCCAGCTGGATGTCCCTCCACCTAGTCCTGGGTCTTCCCCGGGGCCTCCTCCCAGCTGGACGTGCCTGGAACACCTCCCTAGGGAGGCGCCCAGGGGGCATCCTTACCAGATGCCCAAACCACCTCAACTGGCTCCTTTCGACGTGAAGGAGCAGCGGCTCTACTCCGAACTCCTCACGGATAACTGAGCTTCTCACCCTATCTCTAAGGGAGACGCCAGCCACCCTCCTGAGGAAACCCATTTTAGCTTGTACCCTGGATCTTGTTCTTTCGGTCATGACCCAGCCTTCATGACCATAGGTGAGGGTAGGAACGAAAACTGACCGGTAGATCGAGAGCTTTGCAAAACAAAACATGCGAGAATTAAATCCCCCTTCCAATAGTTTGCCACTTGGCCAGCCATGCCAAAACACCTATTAAAGAACTTCAATATTGAATGGAAAATATACTCAAAACGCAATAGCACAGCGTGTTGTCAACATAAGACAGCGCTTTCAAGCCCCGGAGCGGAGTTCACTTCCTGGCGAAAACGAAATACTTTAACGCAGTTAAACGTTGTCTCACTTTTTCTGGCTAAACTCCACTGCCACGGCCCCTGAAAGGACCGTCATCTGGCGGTGCCTGTAGCCGGCTCACAGTCACCTTTTGGCAGCTGAACACATCTACCACCTGCCGCTGATACGACTGAGCTCTGACGGAGCTCTGTATCCGGCGTCCCGGAGCTCTGACACGGCTAAATACAACCAGCAACTGCCGCTCGGATTTGATTGTTCTATGGCACTATAGACTGTTCACGTTGCAGCGCTTTCCTTAGTTAAAACACCTTATTTTAGGTATATAATATATGGTCTATTGGCGAAGTAGCATTGATCACTTTTGGGGGGTGGGGGAGAAGTTACGTTTTGTCCCCCACTGGGCATAGAAATAATTCAGCAGAAGCAGGGATATGCAGACCACAAAGGGGGAAAATCCCACAGATTTGATTCAAAGATTCAAAACCCTTTATTAATCCCACAGATGGGAAAGTTCACATTGTTGCAGCAGCAGGAGAGACAGTGAAAAAAGTATAAACGACTCTCGAGAACAAAAAATAAATATAAGTAAAGAGAATAAATAGTTGTATCATCTGTCTAATTGGTCCAAAAGCTCCTGTACAACCTGTTACACGTTACTGTTAGAATTAGAGTCATTCAGTGCCATTAAACTAAAGGTTATAACCTAAAAAAACTTGCAGTGATGTCTGTGCAGGGAGATGGGCAGGTGTGCAGTCTAATGTATTGTAGTGGGTATACTGTACCACATATATATCAGCGAGGAGCGGGTCGATGAAAGAATGAGAAAAGTCTCTCTGCATGTTCTGAAGTGTTAGTTTAGTTTGCTGTCACATTACTCGACCCCGTATTTGTGAATACAAATATCTGAAGGGAAAGTTCTGTCACAAAACTATGTTGTTGCGTATAATTGCACATTTTTAAGCGGGTATATAGAAATCCTGGAGATTTCTTAGTGGGTATACTGCGTATACCTGCGTATCACGTAGACTACACCACTGGAGATGGGGGTCAAACGTGAGACAATCAGCACCCAGTTTCCCTTTCTCTCCTTAGCGGTGATGAAAGAGTGAATGGCGTTGAGCTTCTTTTATCAGCCTTGTGTTCCCTCCACCTCCTTCCCTTTTTTTTTCTCCTCGCCGTTCTCCTCTCTCGCGGCGCAGTGTTGTGGAATCCGTCCAGTCTGGGCTGAGAATGTGGAACATGCCACCACTGGAAAGAATGAATCAACTGTATATCACCGTTACCCGTGCCTGAAGCGCCTCTTTAGTAGGGCAGATTAAAGGGCTCGGCCCTGCAGAGGAGAGCCTGAACATGTCAGAACTCCAACAGCCCTTTCTCCCAAAACATGTCCGTTAATATTTTGTGAAAGCGACTTTGATACCTTATGAGGGTCAACTGTCTCCTGTTACAGTACCTCCTGCCTCCAAATTATTCATCAAGCCTTCAGCTGCTATATTTATCCCTCTGGATGAATATATTAACCCTCGTGTTGTCTTCCCATCGACCATGCAACTTAATTTTTTCTGGGTCAAAATTTCCAAATAAAACTTCTTTTTTTGTGACGTTTTTGTCACTTTTTTCAAAAGATTTCGTCACTTTTTTCCGATGTTTTTCTCTACGTTTTTGTCACTTTTTGGTCACTTTTTCCCCAATTTTTTTGTCACAAATTTCCGACGTTATTGTTGATGGTTTCGTCGGTTTTGGTTGTTTTTTCCAACAATTTTTTGTCACTTTTTTCCCCAACGTTCTTTGATCATTTCTTTTTCAAATGCTATGAAATTGAATAACACATACCTAAATTCAGTTTGATTGAAAGAAACCCAAATTTCTGATGTAGAAAGAACATGAGAAAAGACATGGATGGTCCAAAAAATGGAGAGAAATGAAGATTCCAAACCTTTCCGTGATTGTGTTGCAAAATGAGGTCAATCATTCAACTGTCACACACAACTGATAAAGATCAGACGTTATTTATCCAGAGGGAAATGGCTGTGCAGCAGTTGCAAAACAGAGTATGAAAAATGCAAATATACAAACGACTAAGCTGGCATTACAGTAGGTAGAAAATAGCTTAACAGTCAGGTGCGATCCAATGGCAGGAGAGTTTTCTTTCACAGAGCAGTTTAAGGAACCTTGACCGAGCGTTGAATAAAAGAGATGTCAAATGATGTATTAAATATTCACACTTGCATCATTTCATGGCTTTGTTTCTCAAAAAAACAATAAGAAAGTCTCGAACATTCATGTTTCCTTTGCTGCTGTGGTGTGATTTAATCAAATGTGTGTTTACAGTATATACTTGTATAAGAAAGTGTATGTCAATAAATAAACCCTAAATAGACTAATCCTAAAAACTAATGAAATCCATAATAATAATTACACATTTTATTCATATAGTGCTTTACATGGTACTCAAAGACACTTTATAGGAAAAACCAGCACATTAAAAACAGATCAGCATTAAAACCAACACATAAAACAAGCATATTAGAAGCAATTGAAAACAATGAAACCACTAGCTATCAGGTGAGAAATGTGAGACTATTGTGTGTGGGAAGCTAATCTGAAGAGGTGTGTTTTGAATGTGTCCAGGTCAGTGCAGCCACGGATGTGTATGGGTAGGGAGTTCCTGCAATGGTGAAAGCTCTGTCAAATCCATGGGTCGTTATTGGACTTTATTCCTTAGATCAGTGGCTCTCAAGCTTTTTTCAATAATGTTCCCCCTTTGAACAGTTTTTTTAAGCCATGTACCCCCTAACCAGCGCAAATAATGTTTGGTAGAAAAAACAAGTCTCTATAAAGAGGAAGAATACAGCGATGTCAGCGATAGATTTACTAAACAACAGCCTTGGACCTGGAAAAGATTTAGATGATGATGGAAAAAGGAGACAAAAACTTTCAAAAAGACGGTAGAAAGAAGGACGTAAGGCAAGAATAGGTCGAAAATAGTAACAAATACTTAGGAAAAGAAACACAGTAGAAAGAAGGAAGGCAACACTAGGGCGACAAAAGAGACAAAATATTCAAATAAGCGACAAACTTTGAAAAAAGAGACAAAAACTACAGTAGAAAAAAGTAAGGGAGAAAGGCAAGAATAGGTCAAAACAAACGACAAGACCTTCAAAAAAAGGAGACAAACTTCAAAAACTGCGACAAAAAACCCAGTAGAAGTAACTACAGCCTTGGAACTGAAAAACATTTAGCAAAAAATGTCACGTACCCCCTGCAGTCCTCCAGAGTACCCCTAGGGGGACACATACCCCCTGCGGTCCTCCAGAGTACCCTTAGGGGGACACGTACCCCCTGCAGTCCTCCAGAGTACCCTTAGGGGGACACGTACCCCCTGCAGTCCTCCAGAGTACCCCTAGGGGGACACGGACCCCCTGCAGTCCTCCAAAGTACCCCTAGGGGGACACGTACCCCCTGCAGTCCTCCAGAGTACCCCTAGGGGGACACGTACCCCTATTTGAGAAACACAATATTACAGACTTGATTCTGTTTATGTCTTGTTGCACTTGCTTTTTGACTGCGTGATTCCTAATCGTTGCCTTTCCTTCATTTTTCTTTTGTCCCTGCAGACATTTTTGGCTGCTATCAACCAAGTTTTCCCCGCCGAGGATGACGTCAACAAACACGTGGAGGACAACTGTAAGTTTGGTGTTTTTGCCTCTCCTTTCTGCTCTAAAAAGACAAGGACTGGCCTTTCTTGTCCCAGTGACTTTAATGCTTAATGTCTCTCAGGTTCTCTGATGTACTTGAACGAAGCCACGCTGCTCAACAACATTCGCGTGAGATACAGCAAAGACAAGATCTATGTGAGTACTGACATTAATACGTGAGGCTAATATTTCTAGCTGAATATTTTCAATGTCGCTGAAGCTTTTAAACTTGAAATCCTGATGGATCTTATGTCTCATCATCCTTACATTTATGACAAAAGAGCTGCTTCTGTTTAAAAATGAATAAAATGAAAGGATTCAGACCCATGAAAGAAT